>NC_079169.1:64181450-64233950 GCF_947568905.1 Ostrea edulis | reverse complement strand
GGTACATCTTTAGGAGAAGATGACCCCTATAGATTTTATGTCACATGGTCAAGGGTCAAACTGGACATAGGCAGTCTTCGACGTTAACCAGTGGCCCGAGGCCAGTAAAATCGGGATCGGGCTTCTTAAAATATTAAACCCAGGAGTCCGGCGGGCCTGTAAATGTTTTCTTATATGTTCTGTATATATTACAAATAAAGCGTGAGATTGACTCGGACTAAATGTCATGACTTAGTAGTCAAATTTCGCATAGAAAAACGATCAACCATGCTGCCTTTTCTGAAGTATAGGGAGGGGGCTCGTCCAGGAAATTCAAAACCACCCAAGCGTATTTTATAATCACAACCATCCGATAAAAAAAACCCCAAAAAAACCTGTCGTACGAGGAGAAAAGAGCGAAAATTCATGCCCTATTGGACCGAGGGTAGGCCTTGGCTAACATTTGATTCTGGAGAAAACAAAATGTTTTGTACGCGGTGTATACAAAACAAAGTTGAAAATGAGCTGCTGATGTATCTGCGAGATTAATATGTTGAAAAATAAAATAAGACAATCCTTTTAATGTCAGTTGTTCTTTAACTTTGATCATCTTGACCTGTATTTTCCTACAGTAGAACATGCATGTATCTATAATGTAGAATCAGCAAATGACATGTGGTCAAATTAGAAAAAAACATTTTGGGCCTGTAAAATATTGTTCGGGCTTGCACAATTATTATCCTGGGAGGCCCGAAGGGCCTGTGCTTTACAAAGTTTTTCGTGAAGACTGCATAGGAATATACTGTCCGCTCAATATTTTGAGAACCCTGTGCTTGACAGACATCAAACTTGGTACACTGGTACAGCATAAGGAGTAGATGACCCCCTATTGATTTTAGGTCACATGGCCAATCTACTTTTGACATAGGAAGATATTGTCTGCTCAATATTTTGAATTGGTTATACTACTATGAATTAAATGATGCATGTGTATAATCCTTTTCAATTTTGTACCATGGGGGGATATATGTTTTACAAACATTTCTTGTTCAATTTAACTTGATTTGTCTATTAGTGTCAATACAACATAAGTAACAAAAATCAATTATTACTTAAAATAGATACATAATCATGACTTCTTACGCTGCAGATTAAAAAAAAGTACTAGTAATGAAAATGAAAAAAAAATGAACTTTTTGCACCTGAAATACGAAAATTTTATGTTATCAAAGGGAGTTTAAAAGGACATAGGAGTAAGGCAAACCGACCATGGTTCGGACAGTTCTTGTTTTGCTTTCTTGCAACAGGCTATAGTTCCGAATGCCGTTAGAATAGAATATTGCCATTGCTAGGGATGGTTTGCGGGAACCTTTCGGGATTTATCGAATGTCAATGCAAGGTGAAGATAACGAACAGTGATCAATCTCATAACTCCTACAAGCAATACAAAATAGATAGTTGGGCAAACACAGACGCCTGGACACACCAGTGGTGAGATCTGGTGCCTAGGAGGAGTAAGCATCCCCTGTTGACCGGTCACACTCGCCGTGAGCCCCATATCCTGATCAGGTAAACGGGAGTCATCCGCAGTCAAATCAGTGTGCCAAGAACGGCTTAACAATCGGTATGAAACACGTCAGACAGCATTTGACCCAATGATAGGTGGTATTTACGAACTAGATCGTTATAACGACCATAGAATTTGCGAAATGCTGACTTCAATCGAGACTGTTGAAATCCCTGTACCATCAACTTGTTTGTCAGTAGCTTACCTCGATTTAAAAACTGACTATACCCAGAACAAGCTCTTGCATATCGAATCAGTTGAGATATATAAACACCATATGCAGGTGATAATGGATTATTGCTACATAAATGTGGGAAGTTGACGATGGAGAAGCTGAAATCATTCCGTTTGTCATACAGTTGAGTTGTCAGTTTGCCGTTAATGTCTACTTTCAATAAAATATCTAAGTATGAAGCAGAAGTGGACGACTCTGTGGTGTCCTTTATTTCGAGCTCACAGGGATATATCAAATGGACATATGAATGAAAGCTATCATTGTTAATAGACAAAACGTCATCGATATATCTAAAAGTCGAATTGAAGGTCACAGCGACAGATTTTTTCTTCTCACGTAGAAGTTTTTGAATAAATTCTGCTTCATATGAATATAAAAACAGGTCAACTAACAAAGGAGCACAATTCGTGCCCATGGGAATTCCAACAGACTGTTGGAAGACCTGATCACCCAAGACCACGAAGATATTGTCAATGAGGAACTCTAGCATATTTTTTATTTCAACTTCAGAGTACTTGTGCGTGGAATCAGAGTGGTGTTTAACAAAGTAAGTTTTTGAATGACTGATCACTAGATATGAATATTTCCGTTTTTGTTGAAGAAGCAACTGTCTATGATGTCAAAAAGTCTAGTCTTTAATTTATCGTATACAATGCAAAATGGAACTAATAATAATAATATAATGGTAGTGATAATAATACAATTGCATGCTAAATTAAAGTGTGACTGTGATAATGAATACGTATGGAGGTCCATAGTAATCAGATCCTGGCCTTGACACAATGTGGTAAAGGTCATTGAAGGAGCGGATCAGGTGTTTTGGCCCCCTTTCTTCAAATTTCACAAAGATGCGCCCGTCATTCGTCCAGTATGAGTTCACTTCATTTTCGCGTTTGATTTGGCCAATTCCTGAATCATTCCCTGCCGGTACTTCGTTAGGTCCTCTGTCAAGAATATTTTAGTGTTTTTGAGTTTCCGTTTTTCTGAGTATACTCTGTTTTTGATTTTCCAATTTATTGAATTTGCAGATTATCTGTATATTTCCAGTTTTGTTGGGTTTGCCGATTGGATGGGATCGGGAAATGTCATCGTCTGTCAGATCGATATTCATCTTCTTGCACAGATCTGTAACTATCGCGTCGGTGTCTACACGATTTCGATGATGTTGCTGATGTTGTTAGCTAGGCACTGGACAGTTGTGGAACCTTAAGGAGTTTCTCCTGCCATACTGTTCTAGTTCATCTACCGATTCTTCCAAACCCCATATTTGTTTCTGAAGATCTGTATTGCATTCCTCTGCATCACTTAGGGTTTTTTTAAAGGTCACTGATCTCTTCAGTTTTTTTTAATGTCTCTGATGAAATACTGACTGGACAGCCTTTTCTATAGAAGGTGTTATGGCATTGGCCAGTACAGGTACTAACTGTTGCATGAAACTTTGGTCACTCATAGTCGAATAAATCAGACCTGGTAAACTGTATGTTTGACCCTCGGATTGTATAAGGGGCGGTTGAGCAATGGGGATTGCATCGGTTGTTATAGTTTGATTGGTACATGTTGTAGGATCAGACAAAGAGTTATTGCTTGTAGTAGCCAGCTCAAAATTACCTTCCATATTGTTGAGTTTGACTTTTTCACCATAAGTGTTTTTTGCATTTAGATCTGGAAGGGATGCAGATAAAAACCTGCGAGTTATTTTGGTTTGTTTATCTGATGGACTATTAAGTTTCCTCTTTACACGCTCCGATTTTTTGAGTTGGTTATCATTACCCTCACTCGACATGAGTTCTATTCACACACGGACACCGTAACACACAGTAAACACAATGAATGTATTTAAACTGCTGCAGCAATGTTTTATGCCTTATAGTTTATCCAAAATGTATCCAAAATACCTTATTGGAGTGTTGTATTATTGCATTTTCAGTTAACACACACAGAAATATACTGTAACATACCCCTCTCTTTTTTCCCGTGCCGAAACTAAACACCAGTTCTAGACGCCATCTTGAAACAACAATTATTAAAATAATTGTATTTATGGTTTAAATGCGGTTTTTTTATGTTTTCAAGGTGATTTTTGTAACATACATTTAAGATTTGTTTATATTCTCCCAAACTCAATACTTTATAATATTATCCAATCAGCATTCACTAATTAATCACGTAACTCCAACTTAGCGTCACTCTACAATTTTGACTTGGTTGTAGGCAGACGTGGCTGCAAATAAAGTGTGATCTGTATTTTATACCCACCATCCACCCCTTCGTTCCTGCCATGTAATTGTCTTTCTAGTCCCTATCAATTTTTGATGTGCCAATTGTTTTATGTGCCATCTTTTTGCTGCATCTTTGTAAGGTTGTTGTTTTTTTATTGCAATTGATGTAGACTTTTATAGATAAATTTGGGGGATCAGACATATTGAATTATTTTGTCGTTGTTTATTTTCTTTCTCCATTTCAGTGACATTTTCAGTGGATTGTTTGTGAGTCTGATCCCCTTGTTAGTAGTTTGTTATCTAGTTCGTCATTTGAATAAATGACATTTTTCATACTCAAGTTGCCTCATGTTTATATCCAATATGATACAGCAAAAACTAGCTTCGGTGACCTTTCTCAGCATTTTAAGACTTGAATACCTTTCAGCTTAAAATAGTTATACTTGTTTTGTCCATCCTCTAGGGGATACGCTTAGTAGCGATCCGTCGGGGCATTTTCTGTGTCCCAGGACCCCAGTGCCATCTTGGTTTTGCCTTTGAAGATAAAATGTGGCAATAATTGCCCCGCTGCATTTCCACTTGCGATGAGGGTTATTGTTTCCCTGGTACCCGTTTTAGAATATGGATTTTGAGCCTTTCCTACACACAAAAACAACCAAAAGAAAAATTGCCATTAGTTAATGACTTTTCTTTTTAAAGAAATCTTACTTTAATCTGATTTAACAGTAAAGAGACACGTCTACTACTATAGAATACAAATATGTGTATATGTGTCGCTTTTTTTAAAATATGAAATAAAGAAATAAAAGACGAGGACTATAAATATGGACCCAAAGTTACAAAAATTACAAATGAATACACTGTAATTATTTAATGACATTCCCATGATTGAATTGATGCGCGCAAGAATTTAATCAAAGATATTAACTATGAAATTTTTCCACAGAAATTGTAATTGGACGTCATAAATGAGCAATTGAAATGTGATGTAGTCAATCATTAAATAAAAGTTCAATAATTATGGACTTTGCGACAATTTTCTCTGAATCAGTAGACAATGTAATGAAAGTTTCATCTATGTTCCATATCAGTTGGGCTTTGTCGGTCATTTCATTGTTGTCCAGCTCAGCTTTAAGGCTCTTTAAGTAGGGTTCCACCCTTTCTCTTGTCATCATCTCATGTCTGACAGAGGCCGTGCTTTCTGGTGTTCTCAGACTGAGGTTATTGTGCCTCTTTTTTAACAATCTCCATTTACCAGGACGCCCATTCTTAAATAGTTTACCCCTCTTATTTGCCAAATCCCCAGCAAAACGGAAGAAATTGGATTTAGAAAACCCAATTCCTTTATTCGCACAATCGTGGGCGTATTCAATTAGTTTTGTTTCATCTTTTGGCTTACTCCCGTCTTTCGCTTATAGTGGGACTCGATTAGATACCCGGTCCCATAATGTTGTGTGTTGAACACGGTGTTTAGACGCCGCTCTTCGGACTGACATACCCATTCGAACATCCTGATATGCCGCAAGCATATCATCTTCAGTGTAAGATTTAAGCTTTCTGCTTTTTGTTTTCATCTAAAAACAATTTAAAAATATTTGGTTTCTGAATTTAATTGCAAGCTCTACGTTTAATTACAAATCAAAATATTACAATTTCAAGACTAATCTCTCCCCAAGCCTTTTATATGTTGAATAATAGCTGGGCTCTCCAAGCACCTAAAACCCAAATTACATTTCTGTTCGGGGCCAGTTTGTCTTCTCCATCTTTCGACTGGACCTTTGGCCTTTAGGTAACATAGACCCTGAATTAAATTTCTCCGAAATAATTTTGACACAACAAATGCATTTGGGCGGCGTAGATAAGCTCTTTTTCTCTCTAAAATGACGATCTTCAAAAACTGCAACAGCATTGTTGTCTCTGGGATTTTCTGGCTCGTGTCTTAAGTAATAAACAGGCCCAACAGTTAATTCTCCCCCTCCCCAGTGATGCATACCAACGCCGTACACACCTTTGACTATGACGTTTTTCATTTCTTTTTCTAAAACAAAATCGGACAAAAAAGTTTATTGGAAAAAGAAGTAAAATTATTTGATACAATTAAACGTTGTTATTAGTAGTAGTAGTAGTAGTAGTAATAGTAGTGTTGTTGTTTTTGTTAATGTATTTTTACAGCAACAACAACCCCCCTCCCCCCTCCCCGCACTTTAGCCCGAAATGTCGTAATTAAGATTAATTCTACTGCTCTTGAAAGAAATGCTAAAAATGTCTAGTTAGAAAACTTCCTTCTTGTCCTCTATAAATTAAGAACTTCCTGGGGCCTCTCCCTCTGAGCCCCCATTAGAACTTCGTCCTTGACTTGCCTACCCCAATTACCCCCCCCCCCCCCCTTCCCCGGCCAACTCTGAAGTTGTTCAAATCCTGGATCTACCCCGGATATCTATCGACTATGGTACAATTTATCATTGCAAACAAATTTTTTAAATGATAGAAGAAAAAAAAATCAACTTTAAATTGCAGGATTTGATTTGCTTTATTTATGAAATTTATCTAATTTTTAGAATCAATCCATTTGAATTCTTTTTATTAAAATCAAATTGATATGTGTTTATCTTTAAATGTCTCATTCATATCAACTATATATGAATTATTTTTAATATTTCCATTCAGCTATAACAAGAGTTGATTCAAACATTTGAAACTTTGTTTCTGAACAGTGTACGAACCATGGTCAAAGGGTGTACGAACCTAGGTACATTTATTGTTTGCACTTCAGTGAAGATTTCTCAAGAAATTTAAAAAAAAAAAAGAAGATAACTCGTGTGTTTGTTGCATTTGGAGAAAGATGACTGACTTAAAAAATGAATATAGATAATGCATTTTACAGATATAAAGTAACAGTTCACATATTGGTTGTATTTTTTTATATATTTTTTTTTTTGCAAGTGCTTGTGCACTTTATCTGTCAATCTTATTGTGTTTAACACTCAATACATACCTTCAAATCTTAGCGCCGCCTCCAAGTATTTTAGTCACATGGTACCTTCGGGTACTAACTAAATGAAAAAACCTGATCGCTGTGATCGACACATTTCCGTGATATGTTAAAGATATGATTTATTCAACATAAAACGTAAGGATAAACTTGTCCGAAGTTAGGTCACATTTTCGTTTTGTCCGAACTATGGTCGGTTTGCCCTAATGTGAATTTCTAAAATTTCACATGATTTTCAAGGAACTAAACAAAAAGTGGGGGTTGAAGACCAAACTTTTAAATTATTGGCGAAAATCCTGAATTTTCATATAAAATTTTGATCAAAATTGAAGAATGGGTGTTTTGTTTGGAAAAATATATCAACAAAATTAATAAATTACAACATTTGAACAAATTTCAAGTCTCATCTACTTGTATCATAAATTATAAAACTGAAATACATGTATAGGAGTATAAAAATAGAAGATAATTATATTCGATGAATCAGAAACTGTAATATCACGCAGATTTAGAACTATTTGATTCATCAATCCTTCCGCCACAAAATATAGTCTCTTTAAAACTTTGAATTTACACATTTTTTTCAACTGGATAGGATTCAGTAATAGATATGTAATATGTTTGCACCAAAGGGATCAGTATTGAAGCAGTAAATATTTAGTTGTAGCATCCTGTGCAGTGGTGCTTAGGAGCCAACTTCCTTCAGATCATTTTGGAAAGTCAAGGTCTCTCCACATATATCTTATACATAAAAAAAACAACCCTGTCATTTCAACAGTTATTGATCATTGTGTCGCGTCATTCGTCATAATGAAGTAGTTCATTGGTTAGATGCAGTTCGGGGATATTATTTTATTGATATTCTTGATGATAGAAATCAGGTTTTCTTCGATGAAAAAATCAAAAGAATTTTTCAGTCAACCAAAATTGCCGTAATTCCATAAAGAAAATAAATATAAAATGGTTCATATTTTTAGGTAAATTTGTGACAGGAGATGCAATAGCTGTCACCGGATATTGGTTAGAAAGTGAGTAATTTTCCTAACGAATGTAATTACAATCTGTAAGTCGAATTTTCTTTTCTTTTTGGAGCATTCAATTACTCAATGTATATCCTATTTTTAAAAGGCAATGTAGAACAATCGTTGATAACAACTGAAACAGGGTTGACGACCTCTGGGACGGGGTTGACGACCACTGGAACAGGATTGATGACCACTGGAACAGGTTTGGCTACATCTGTAACAGAGTTGACGACAAATGAAACAGGGTTGGCGACAATTGTTACAACTTTTGCTACGCCCGACGGAAGCACATCGTCTGCTAACGTCGTCAGCACTAATCCCTCTTCATCAGAATATTTCACAAATTTACTTGAAAATACAACAATTAACAGCGAAATGGGCACCACCACTGCCACACCAATGTCTACAGGTACATCGGAGACAGATATGGTATCGATACCACACGATACTACATCTACTGGTGTGGAGTATGCAAACGACACAGCGCATACAATAGATGTATCGACGGACGGCACGACCAAAAGCTCTCCGATTGGGATACACAGCACACAGGTATGCTCTAGGTGTTGGATACTTGACTACAAAATAAGTATTGAAATTTTAAAGCTGTCAGGTAATCAGTGAAAAACACTAATAACATCTGTAGTGACTGCATTGTTAAAACTTACGATACTTGAAGTCTTACCAAAGAGTAAAATTACTTGAAATTTACATCTCTACAGAGGTAGGGAAAATATATTGGTAACTTTGATTTCATCTCACACAACCCTGCAGCTATTTAATTATAATACATGTATGCTTCATTGAAGCAACTTTGTAATCATAATAAAGGTATTCTTCCAATTTCATACAGTTGGATTTGTTTCAAATTATTCTGAATGTACGAGAATACAGAATTTGAAATAAATGACTCCGATAAAACAGGAAAAATATAAGATTTACTAGCAATTTCAATGCATTTACATTTCCAATATTTGCTTTCGATATCTTAACCAATTGTAATGACAGTAATTTCCCCCTAAATGCAAGGTGAAGATAACGAACAGTGATCAATCTCATAACTCCTACAAGCAATACAAAATAGATAGTTGGGCAAACATGGACCCCTGGACACACCAGAGGTGGGATACACATGTGAATATAGCAAATAAATTTCATTTTTGAAAATACATGAGGGTATAAACTACAAAGCTTCAAGCCGGCATACTTTTAAGTATGCTTGCGTAATGCATCACTGTTCATGCTCCTCTATATTTAAAAAAAAAATGAAATTTATTTCTTAATCAACAAAGAATCTATCATTATGTTAATCACTGTTACCAGAATATGTGAAGTTCTTGCGATCTTCTTTGGGGGATGTCTTCGGGGAATGTGTGTATGTTGTTTTTGTATGAGTAAGAATTTAAGACTTTTGGTGGTAAAAAAGTCGCTTAAGTGTGTGATCAGAGAAATGAAATACAATCATACAGCAGAGGTTCACTTCTGACAAAGCATTGGAAACTGTAAATACATAAATGTTAAGAAGCTTGTGAAGATTCAGATTCAAACACCGATGATGAACCGTACTCCCCGATGACACCACCCAATAACGATGATTATTTAATAAATCTTCAAATATCCCGAATATTGTTCAACGCATCAAACTGAAGCAAGGAATTGGGCAATCAACAGTGTTTATTTCCTTGCTTCCGCCATCATGTCAAAGAAAGATCACTCCGCCGGGAAAACAGTGATGCTTTTAAATGGTGGAAATGACTTTTATTGCTTTTAAATGGTGGAATATGATTTTTATTGCGAGGAGATATGAAGTTTTCGTCTGTCTCTCATGCACTGAGTTATGTAATTATGCAAGGGGCCAACATTCTTGGGAATTTTCCAAACCCTAGTTCATCATATTTGTTTTTTAAGATTAAAAGGATTAAATTCTCGAGTTTCTTGAAATTCTATCCCATTACATATTTCAAACAAAGGGATGTTCACACAATTATGTACTAAAGTTTTCCATATTAATGAAATTCTCTAGTAAACGTACTTCGGTTAATTTGTAAATGAAACAGTGAATGTGGTAAGCAGTTCAATAATGCCAGGGACTAAAGAGACGATCTTAGGGTTGAATTTTATATAAAGCTGTAGTATTTAAAATCGAGAAGACCACAGTGTGCACGCACAATACAACGTATATACACCTAGTGGTGATGGAAGCAATGATAAAGTTAGAATTATAAATTTTATGAAATAACATCAAATACGGTTTTCTAAATAAAATCATAAGGAATCAAAGTAATGTTTTACGCATTTTACACGATATGAAGATATTTGAAACTGTTTTCCCTCTTTCATAAATCGCGTTGTGGTATATAATGCGTAAACTGCCCCAACCTACTTTATATTGTCGACTGCCCTATTTCGGTGACTGATCAGAATCGGTGACCTTTTGTTTACGTGTGCGCGTTGTCGTTTCCGGGTGTAGATTACGTCATCAATTTCGCCGTAGTGTTTGCAAACATATATAGAGTACGTCTTCAATTTTCTCCCGAAAATGAACTACTAGAAGGAGAGTATGCAAAAAATTAACACGAGCACCCAAAAATAAGCCCATTTATTTATTACTTTTTCAAGCAAACCTTCAAATTAATATAAAGTATACCAAAAAGTCTAGAATTCTACACTATGTTATTTTATTCATTGACGTTTAGTTGCACATTCCTCCTGTATGTACGTTTTAACAGTTACAAACTTTTGGCAAACCTATATTAACAGTGGTCACCAAAATAGGTGACGTCACCGTTTTAGGAGCACAAAGTGACATGTTTTTTGTTACGAAAATATATTCAATTAACGTACCAATGGAGTTGAAATTTTTGGATGAAAGTAAAGGAATTTAATTACTTTAAATGTAGGTGTATTATTTATTTATTTAATCCAAGTGATTAATGAGAAAATCGCGGTTTATCACTAAGGTCACCGAAACTGGTCAGTCGACGATACAATCATGTATATTTATCGTATAAAATAAATAACACTAACTTTTAGTAAATCGTTATTTATTAACAGTTTTTATATCGTGTAAACCAAGTTGCTGTTAAGTTGCGTTTGTTGCAAAGACAATGTTACCATGCGTAATTTAAAAAAAATCATATTTTCTTTACAATTGTTTATCAAATTAAACTACACCAAATTCGTTTTTAATGAGTACATAATACTTTCATTCCTTAATTAATGCGTAGAGAATTAAGAAATAATGACCATACAGAATAGGAAAATGATATATATACAATGTAAAAAGAAAGGTGAAGATAACGAACAGTGATCTATCTCCCATACAAAATAGAGAGTAGGGTAAACATGGATCCCTGAATATAAGACCGTTTTATTCATATCGCGTTGTTTTCTTGGTTATACCAGACTACAGGGTCAACGAGATACAGACAGACAGACAGATCAATAACATAGAAAAGCTTTTTTGACGAAAATGTACACCAAGACAATCCACAAAATTTGATCCCACCTCTGGTCCGTGTTTGGCCAACTCCTTTTTATACCCCCCGCAACAAGTTGTGTGTGTGTGGGGGGGGGGGGGGATACTGGAATCGGGTTGTCCGTCTGTAGACGCAATGGTTTCCGGGCTCGAAAGCATTATCCTTTCCACCTACCGTCACCATATCATACATATGGACTACCCATGGGATGAAGATGTTCCCTATCGATTTTGGGGTCAAAAGGTCAAAGGCCAAGCGCACTGGGCATCGAAGTAGCAATATGGTTTCCGGGCTCTAAAGCGTTATCCTTTCCACCTACAGTCACCATATCATACATATGGACTACCCATGGGATGAAGATGTTCCCTATCGATTTTGGGGTCAAAAGGTCAAAGGTCACGCGCACTGGACATCGAAGTAGCAATATGGTTTCCATTTAAATTCTTTAACGACTTTTTTCATCGCATGGAGATGCTGTGTTCCTAGATAATCCATTTCTCCCTACAAACGAGAATACCCAAGGTTTGTCATGCCATTTGTTTTTTACACTCAGAAAAGAGGTAGTTTATACCTATTACCAACACCCTTTGGGAGATTGGGGTAAGCGGGGGGTATTCTTAGTGAGCATTGCTCACAGTACCTCTTCTTTTGTATTCCTTGTAGAAATAGATTGATCAATGTTACCTTCTGAAACAGTACCATTAAATTAAAACTAATACCTACATTATTCAGTAATGTGTTCATCCTTATCATTCATTATTTTCAACCAGCAATCAAGATTTGAGGAGACATTCTTTGTCGGACCATGTGTTTGCACATGCACTGGGTCTGGGTTCAACGTGACAAGTGAAGAGCTGGCTTTGCGAATACAACATCTGAAGAGAGAGTCTCGTCTTGATCGAAAGACCTTGAATGTGTATTATAGAGGCCTGACCTCGGCGACTGACAAGCGGATCTCTTCCCAATACCTAGGTTGCACTGGAGGCATCGTCCTAGCAGTATTTTTGTGTGTAATATTTGTAAGTGACTGCCAGAGATGTCGGTATTGTCTATTGAAATTTCGCCGTAATCAACAACTGAAAGCCAAGAAGAAGAAAGGCTTCGTTAACTAAACTTTCTGTAATAATAACGATATGTTGAATAAACATTGTATTTGGCGACTCAAAAGTGTTTACAGTCGTTTACAACAAATGATGCAAATCATAACATGTATTTTGTATTGCTAATAGGAGTTATGAGATTGATCACTGTTCGTTATCTTCACCTTGCATGTATATGTAATATAATTTTACGATGTTTACAATAACTACAAGAAATTTTAACACCCCGTTACTCTTTACCCTAATATCTGCTGAATTGGTGTATATTCATTATTCAATGAATAAAATCGTATAGACTTTCTTCTTTTTTGAAAAATTGTTCCAAGATTTCCCCCCATATATGACCGTAGACGAGGGTATTGCTCAAAATCTGTGTACATCTTCTTATCAATGTCTTCTTTGTTTTTGTACAATAAACTTTATGATAAAGCTGTTTTTCAGCATAAAGTGAATACCGAAGGGCAACATGGAATGTGTGATTTACTGTAAAATCCCACTTCCTTAGTTTTATATGATACGTATATCTTCATACAATTACCATATTTTAGCGAACTCATCATGGATCCTCAAAATTAAAGAAAAATACATCTAATGTAGCAATATTCCATTATCACCTGCATATGGCGTTTGTCTCTCAACTGATTCGATACACAAAAGCTTGCTCTGCGTATGATCAGTTTTAAAATCAAGGCAGGCTACTGACAAATAAATTGGTGTTACAGGGGTATTAACAGTCTCGTTTAAAGTCAGTAGTTTACAAAGTCTATGGTCGTCATAAAGATCTAGTTTGCCAATACGATCTGTCATTGGGTCAAATGCTGTCTGACGTGTTTCATGCAAATTGTTAAGACGCGCTGTATAAACTGAATTTTGACTACGGATTACTCCATTTACCTGATCAAGATATAGGGCTCACGACGGGTGTGACCGGTCGACAGGGAATGCTTACTCCTCCTAGGCACCTGATCCCACTTCTGGTATAGCCAGGGGTCCGTGTTTGCCTTTCTCTTAATTTTGTATTCCATATAGGAGTTATGATATTGATCACTGTTCGTTATCTTCACCTTTTCATTCACTATGTATCATTTCTCTGATATACATGTAATGTAATATATGATCTTTACGTTTCTGTCATTAACTGTTAGTGAAGCGTTGAAATGTCTCCATATGAATGGAAAAAATTCCGAGTGGGACGTTAAACAATATACAATTAATTAAAATTAAAACTATAAATTACAAAAAACAAAAGTATTCATATACATGTATTTAATTTGTTATTTTTCTTTCACCATGAGAATAACCCACAATTCCCATTGAATAAAGGGTTTTTAAAAAACATAAAGGACTATGTATGAAATTGGGCCTACTTTAATCGTTTAGTTTTAAAAGAAAGTTTATTTTGAAAGAAGATGTATTTGCAATTTCTTATCATCTTCACAAGTCAAGGGTTATTGATTCGTTACCTCGCACTAACCCTTGACATCAGTCACCATCTAAAACACGGGCTCGAGACGGAGCATATGATTGGTGTTGCAGCGTGGAGCCAATCAGAAAACGGCCTTTATAATCGGTCGAAAATGAAACTAAACACGGATGGCGCCGCCTCGGCAACATGGTGTAAAATTTGTGGCCGTCGGTTGATTTTCGGAAATTTATTTTCTTTGAAGAAAAAAATTAGACGAAGTTTTAGATTACGAGCCGCATGAAAACGATGGATTGTCCAAGTATGTTTGTAAATCGTGTTTCAACAAATTGAACAAGTTTTTAAAAAAAAAAAAGGGACGAAAATGTGAATTATTAATTACATTGCCTATAAAATGAACACGCAATGTTCATGATGTTGAGAAAAGTACCCCACGTAAGACCATTTTATGCCCCCCTTCAAAGAAGAAGGGCATATTGCTTTACACCTGTCGGTCGGTAGACCATATGTTGTCCGCTTAATATCCTGAGAACCATTCACTTGATCGTAATGATATTTCATATGTGGATTGGTTATGAGTAGAAGAGGACCCCTATCGATGTCCATGTTCAAGGGTCAATCCAAGGTGGACATAGGAAAACACTGTCCGCTCAACTTCTTGAGAACCTTCTCCTTGACAGACATCAAACTTGGTACACTGGTAGATCCTAAGAAGTAGACGACCCTTGTTGATTTTAAGGCTACATGATAAAAGGTCAAACTGGACATATGGATATACAGTCCGCTCAATATCTTGAGAGCCTGTTCATTGACAGACATCAAACTTGGTACACCCTAAGGAGTAGATGACCCCAACTGATTATGAGGTCACATGGTCAAGGGTCAAACTGGACATAGGAATATACTGTCCGCTCAATATCTTGAGATACTTTCTCACATACCGGCGAGAGCGGGATTCAAACCCGCGCCGACCAGAGGTAAGAGACCGTGTGATTTTGAGCGCGATGCTCTAACCACTCGGCCACCTACATATATATCGACGTTTTATCTATTAACAATGATCATTTTCATTCATTTGTCGATTCAATATATCCCTGTGAATTCAAAATAATAGGTACCACAGAGTCCTCCACATCTGCTTCGAACTTAGATTGTATCTTGCTTAACGTCTCTCTCTCTCGAGAATTCTTCACAGATGAAACTTAGATATTTATTGAAAATACAAGTAAATATTAACAGCAGACTATATATGCTAACATTTCTTATAATGGTAATCTATAATAACTAGTGCAACGTAAACTACACATGTATATGATTTCATCCCAGATAATAGGAATTGGTCGAAGGTTTTAAGTTCAATTTTGACTTTAACTCTCGTACATCTTCGGCTGGCCTTAATCGTATAATGTATCTATTGTGTCAGAAAGAAAGTAATGGCGTAGGCAAGTTTTGACATCCAGTTCATCGACTGTAAGATATCATGGGAGTAGCCCTTACGCATCGTAACCGGGAGGTCGCGCCAAACCTAAGAGGTACATTGTAAACATAGGTAGTGATTGCTCCTTCGTCTAACGCTCAGCATTTAAAAGTGACAATCACGTGTTTTTCGGATATGGTAATAAAACGGAGGTCCTGTGTCGCGGAAGGCGTGGGCACGTTAAAGAACCCTCACTGCTAGGGTCGTAAGCGCTAAGCATAGGTCTACTTTTTTGTAGTACTTCAGCTGGTGACGTCTTAATGAAATGTATGGGCAGTGATTGAGCCATATTGGCATTATTTGTAGTAGTTACCCCATTTGATATTGTTGGTTATGTGCAGATACCCGATGGGTGTGGTCATATGACCACGCCCATCGGGTATCTGAACATATTCAACAACATTATATGGGGTAAGTTACTTGTACCATAGTTTACTATTATTCATTATATTTTATTATAGCATTAAACTTTGTACACCATATATTTCTATCATAACGACTTTCTATCACCGAAAAATTTATGTTCATTAATTGTTTTTAAAAAGCCGTTTTTAAAGTGCATATAAATGGTTGGACTGTTGGTTTTGATATTTATATTTAACATTTACGCATTCTTCGACTTTTAGTACCGGTATTGGCTTTAAAAAAATTAAATTTTAAAATACAATTAAAATTCTAAGAACCCATATTCGTGCATTTTTCTGTTTACAGATTTAGCAATATATTCAACTGATGATGGTGGTTACTCTTTTGAAAATCCTATTTGATATCCTTCATTCTAATACATATTTTGACTAAATTGGCTGGAAAAACATTTACATGTATATACAATAGATTTTTAAAAATGGTGAAACGTAAGAGAGAAAAAAAAATTAAAAATTGTGAGACGCGAAACCATAAAAGAAACACAAGTCTGATTCACTCTGTCCGCTAAACAAGTTTATCTCTCAGACGCGTTCTTATCACGTGACTGGGTCTTTTATAAAACTCTTTATAAATGATACTCGTATTTCTACGTACACGTGTTTCTCAACTTGAGGAGAATATGGAAATAGAAAGTCTTTGGGACGAGACCTCCATTGACGATTTGATCTTGTATCAAGGTTTAAGTGAGATTCGGTGCGAATATCTATAATGTATTTGGAGAACTTAGTCTGAATCCGTTATCCGTGTTTGATATGTGCAATTTTGATCTGGAGGAACTTCATACAGTGGACAGTGATGTTTTTTTTTTTTCGAGAATGTGGGCGGGGTTAGAAGAAAAGTGTGGGTTATGTACAGATAACCCACACTTTTAACAAAAGAAAGCACGCCAAACTATGGTACAATAAAGTAAAGATGACGCTTATATATTGAAAATACTGCGCCGCTGTGGCGCTTACCGTTGATATACTTAGTCTGAGCTTCTCCCCACTGACTTCGTAAACATATATCGATTTAGTGCTTGTAAAATCTTTATCGCTGTAGTATTTTTGCAAATACAACTTTTCTTTCATTTAAATGCATATATGACTTTGATGTCCTCAGTATCTAATCAAATAGTAGGGCTCACGGCGGGTGTGACCGGTCAACAGGGGATGCTTACTCCTCCTAGGCACCTGATCCCACCTCTGGTGTGTCCAGGGGTCCGTGTTTGCCCAACTATCTATTTTGTATTGCTTATAGGAGTTATGAGATTGGTCACTGTTCGTTATCTTCACTTTGCATTTGAATGGTTTATACCGCCAAATTACAAATTTAATGCACACAGACTCTAGATAGGCTAGTTGTATTTGGCGCGTCACAATTTTTCTGATTGATTGTATATTGTTTAACGTCCCTCTCGAGAATATTTCACTCATATGGAGACGTCACCACTGGCGGTGAAGGGCTGCAAAATTTAGGCCTATGTTCGGCGCTTAGGGCCATTGAGCAGGGAGGGATATTTATCGTGCCACACCTGCTGTGACACGGGACCTCGGTTTTTGCGGTCTCATCCGAAGGACCGCTCCATTTAGTCGCCTCTTACGACAAGCAAGGGGTACTGTGGACCTATTCTAACCCGGGTCCCCACGGGATACACACACACAATTTTTCTGAAGAAATCTTATCACTTATTTTTAAACGAACGTTTCGAGCTCGATATTTCACCAGGTTGATTGTAAATAGTTTTACGTCCCTTTCGAGAATATTTCACTCATATAGAGTTATCACCATTGTCAGTGAAGGGCTGCAAAATTTGGGTGACCGCCCAGTATTCCGACGGTCCGATAGTCCGACGGTCCGAAACTCCGATAATTTGTGGCCACATATATAAGAGATCGCTATGTAATAGGCAGCAGAAAACAGGATTAAGTGCTGTACACGTGCCAGAGCGATTTTTTACGTCACAAGAGCAAAACATCGCACAGTGGGAAAACTTTGAACGGGTTCGACCTACATCGGGTACCTGTAAAGTGCGAAACGAAACGAAATCTACCGAAACGAGACGAAACAGATTGTATAACCGAACTCTATTAATTATAATAATTAAAAATGGTGTATAACCGAACTCTATTAATTATAATAATTAAAAATGGTATCTTAAGCCCCTGTTAAAGTTACCACATATAAATAAAATTCGCCTCCCCATTGATGCAAGCTTTCGGCTTTACAGATACAAAGTTTTAAAAGTTGGAAAGGGGTGAGTAAGCACAAAGTTCATATCCGAAGTTGATTGAATACCATGTGCAATTAGTTTCGGATCCATAAATTTCAGAACAGAGGGTTACAGTTCGGCATAAATACACGTTTCAGTATTGTTTGCTCTAAAGACAAATCTATGTATACATGTGGATATTGTGTATTTGTATGTAGTATATCTAACGGTGCCTTAATTCCCGTTCTTTTTGTAATTTCGGCTTCCCTTGTTCATAAGGCTTTTGAGTTTACAAAATGCTGACCTCCACCTGATATTATTGCATACAAAATTATGTTTTCCGTCCCGTTTTCAATTCCCCGTCCTAGCAACACCACAAATGTATAGAGTCATATTTAGATTCACTACATATCAATAATAATTTTTAATAACACATGTATATATATTTCACCGAATTGCATTCATGCAAGGTGAAGATAACGAACAGTGATCACTCTCATAACTCCTATAAGCAATACAAAATAGATAGTTGGGCAAACACGGACCCCTGGACACACCAGAGGTGGGATCAAGTGCCTAGGAGGAGTAAGCATCCCCTGTCGACCGGTCACACCCGCCGTGAGCCCTATATCCCGACCAGGTAAACGGAGTTATCCACAGTCAAAATCAATGTGTCAAGAACGGCTTAACAATCGGTATGAAACACGTCAGACAGCATTTGACCCAATACGAGGTTGTATTGACGAACCAGATCGTTATAACGACCATAGAATTTGCGAAATGCTGACTTCAATCGAGACTGTTGAAACCCCTGTACCATCAACTTGTTTGTCACTAGCTTACCTCGATATAATATGGTATACTATCTAACTTTTTCCATTATTGAAAGTACTCGCACCTCAGCAGTTAGAGATAAAATAAAAGGTTAAGAGCTCTTCCTGCTTTCAAATTTCTCAGACACCAGTTTCTTAGAACAATGTATCTATGTCCAAAGGCGGATCCAACGCCAGCGACCCCACCCCTTGTTTAGTGTGTTTCGCCAGACCTCTGAGACTGTAACTCTCCGTTCTGAAATTTATGGATCTGAAACTAATTGCACATGGTATTTAATCAACTTCGGATATGTACATTTTGCTTACTCACCACCTCCCCCCTTTCCAGCTTTTAAAACTGTGTATCAGTCAAGCTGAAAGCCTACATCAAAGGGGAGGTGAATTTTATTTATATGTGGTAATTTTCACAGGGGCCTAAGATACCATTTCTAATAAAAGAGTTCGGTTATACAATCTGTTTCGTTTCGCACTTTACAGGTACCCACCTACATCTACATGTATATATTTCGGCATGGTCGGAAGCCCACGGTTGATTACGCTTCGTTCCTTTCTCCATCACCCGTGGGTTCATTCATTCCTACTCGCTGTGTGTCTGTCTATGTATGTATGCTGAATTTAAGGAACATTTTCATCATATATATACCGATATCTATAGGCTTGTAGGGAGGGCTGACAGCGGATACTCGTCAGGGACGTAGCAACAGAGGGAGGGGGGCTGATCCCTTCCCCACTTTTTAAAATTTTTTCCTTTCTTCTTTTTTACATGTTAAAACTCTTTTTGGCTGCCCCCCCCCCCCCAATCCTTTTTGGCTGGCCCCCAGCTTCCCCCTTTCAAAAACGAGGCCACGCGCCTGCTCGTGTCCCCTTAACACTTTCAAAAGTAGGGAGTGGGGACGAGTATGTATGTGCCCCCTCCTTACACTTCTGGAACCCCAAACGAGATCCTCGTCTTTATATCAAATGTTGTTTGATAACATCCTCCCCTTAATTCTAGTGCAAGAAATTTCTGTTCAAAAATTGTTATTTGCTATAAAGAAAGGTATACCATAAAATTGGTATAAAATTCGGATATACAGATTTGCGTTGAAAAACTTAGATAGGCTCTGATTGGCGCATAATTGCATTATTGTCGTCCCATACAAAAATTGATTTCCTTATTGATTGTGTTATGGCCCGTTATACAGAAAATTTTCATTTAATAAACTTTTGCCCGGGGGGGGGGGGGGGGGGGGGGACTTGAGGCCTACTTCAAACTTTTAAGAATGAGCAGGGTGTAGGGATTCCTACCATTTTTAGCTTGTTATTTCAGGGGTTGGGGGTGATTATGTAGGGTACCGTCGCCATCTTCATGACGTTTATATGGAAAATTTTAGAATTGAATCCCATTTTAGCATGTGCCCCAATCTAAGTTTTGTGCTCCCCTACCAACACTTTACGATGTTTGACTACGGCATTGGCGTTGCCTTATAGCTAATAACAAATTCGTCCGAACAAATTGCTAATTCGTCCGAACAAATTACTAATTTGTCCGAACAAATAGCTAATTCGTCCGAAGGAATTACTAATTTGTCCGAACCAATTACTAATATGTCCGAACAAATAGCTAATTCGTCCGAACAAATTGCTAATTTGTCCGAACGAATAATATATTTATATATGGCCTTTCTACGCCGCCGTAAGTTCACACTTGAATGATTTTGGTCAGAAATTGATTGTCTGATTTATAATCAGGCCGAGTCGATTTTGGCGGTTTCTGGTAATTTCCATAAAAGAATGCCTGACATGAATACATTTTTAACTCTATTAATTAAAATTTTTGGTGATGGTCAACATGTCGGACTATCGAACCGTCGGACTATCGAACTATCGGACCGTCGGAATACTGGGCTTGAACCGCAAAATTTAGGCCTATGTTCGGCGCTTATGGCCATTGAGCAGGGAGGGAATCTGTATCGTGCCACACCTGTTGTGACATGGGACCTCGGTTTTTGTGGTCTCATCCGAAGGACTTCCCCATTTAGTCGTCTCTTACGACAAACAAGGGGTACTGGGGACCTATTCTAACCCGGATCCCTAAGGGACTATTTCATTTGAGGTTACACGTGGTGGGGTTACAAAAGGGTTGTTTAATATAGACATAGGCAATTGGTGCATGGATTATGCAACACACACAACCTATTCTGATATGGGATCTACACACTTTACCTTTTGTAAATATTGAATAAAGATCATCTAAAATGTAATTTTTTGTCTGGTTATTTATTTAGTAAAAATCATCTAGTGTCTTTAATGTATATTAGCAAAACATAAGTAAAATGAAAATAAATTGTATTAATCCCACATCAGAAAAAAATAAGGTGGGGTGGGGGATGTATGCCCCAAGGCCTGTGGTTTAACATGGATTTAATTTTAAGAGCTGGACGCCGATGTATATTTAAATCCATATTGACCAGTTTGTTTAAACTTTTATCACACCCTTCCGAATATATCAAGTACCAGCTAAGGTGTTATGTCTTTATATTTGCACAGTTTCGGTTTAATATGGCATTCAGTTCAGAGAAATTGTGATGAAGGAGCGAAAGACGGGGTGGGGTGGGGGGGTGGGGGGTTCTGGCTTGCAGTGGGCCCAGGCAAGAGATAAGGTAAATATATATATATATAAAATTATATGTACACTTTGAGTATGAATTATGTACATAACATTTGATAAAAGCCTAACGGCTGATTATTTATCTATTCAGCAAATAATTATTTTTCATAAAAGTGGAAATCACTGTGTTGTATCCTCGCACCTAAAATTGTGATTTCTCATATAGATATAAACAGTTTAGGACAAACTATATAGAGGATATCTATATTGTATGTTTTGATATTTGGTTTATCGAATGAGTTGATATGGGGTATTTATTCGCGAGGCTTGCGGAGCGAATATATACACCATATCAACTCGTTGGATAAACCAAAATACGCAATTATAGATGTTCTATTTATCTCATTCGTCTTCTTCTCGCTTAATTTTGAGATTATTTCTAGTATGGTAGAAACAACTGATTGAACTTGTTTTGAATCCGTAGCTCAAGCGTCGTACTAATTAATCTTCCTTACGCGGGAAAAAATAGTGCGCTTATAATCGATTCATGTATATTACAAAAGTGCATTTTTATGAAAGAAAACTTGGATGAAAATTGCTTAAGAAGGCATTATAGTTTATGATTTATAATGGTTTTGCCATTCCAACTATATAACAACTATTGACCGAGTATTTTTGACGTAGGCCTGACCTTCTGCTAAAGTTTGATAAAGGAGGTCACAGAGTACGAATTTATAACGTGTCGTGTGATTGGTCCGCGAATAATCCTGAGACCCTTTGGATGATCCCGAGACTAAGCAATGTCTTTACTAACCAATCACACGGCGCATACAACAAATTAGTACTCTGTGATCTCCTTTTTGGCTGCCAGTGGAAGAGATGAAGCCCTGTCCGATCAATGCACGCAAGATTGTGTCAAATAAAAGAAATGAGATGGGTTTTGAGTTGAAGAGACTTGTAGTATGACATCTCCCCGACATGCTGCTCGCCAAACTTCCTTAGGTAACGCTGTAATTACTTGGAAAATGTGCCCCGAAACGGGGACCCCATGTTTGTTTACAAATTTTTGTTTCTTACCTTCTTCATTTTATTATACCGGTAGAAGGCCAATCTCTAAAGCTTACAAAATGCCTGAAACGATTACATGAATCGAAAGAGTGATGAGATAGACTGGGAATTCACACATTTCAGAGAAATTATTGCCACCAAAAAAATTATGAAAAGGGGGTGGGTAGTAATAATCCACACTTCAGGTGCCTTTGGGTCATCCAAGCGGAGACAGTGTCAAAAGTAGTTCCGTCCGGAAGTGCTATATCAAACAGGTGTGTGATAAATGTTTTATCTCACTTGCAATATACACCACATGTATGAGATAAATATCGATAGCTAAAATACGCAAATTATCATTAGTTAGTTGGCTTTGAAAAAAAAAGCTTCGTACATTTGATTGGGTTCGATATTCGCGTAATCTATTTCCTTTTTATACCCCCGCAACAAGTTGTGGGGGGGGGGGGGGTATACTGGAATCGGGTTGTCCGTCTGTCCGTCCGTCCGTCTGTAGACGCAATGGTTTCCGGACTCTAAAGCATTATCCTTTCCACCTACCGTCACCATATCATACATATGGACTACCCATGGGATGAAGATGTTCCCTATCGATTTTGGGGTCAAAAGGTCAAAGGTCAAGCGCACTGGACATCGAAGTAGCAATATGGTTTCCGGGCTCTAAAGCGTTATCCTTTCCACCTACAGTCACCATATCATACATATGGACTACCCATGGGATGAAGATGTTCCCCATTGATTTTGGGGTCAAAAGGTCAAAGGTCAAGCGCACTGGACATCGAAGTAGCAATATGGTTTCCGGGCTCTAAAGCGTTATCCTTTCCACCTACAGTCACCATATCATACATATGGACTACCCATGGGATGAAGATGTTCCCTATCGATTTTGGGGTCAAAAGGTCAAAGGTCATGCGCACTGGACATCAAAGTAGCAATATGGTTTCCGGGCTCTAAAGCATTATCCTTTCCACCTACAGTCACCATATCATACATATGGACTACCCATGGGATGAAGATGTTCCCTATTGATTTTGGGGTCAAAAGGTCAAAGGTCAAGCGCACTGGACATCGAAGTAGCAATATGGTTTCCGGGCTCTAAAGCGTTATCCTTTCCACCTACAGTCACCATATCATACATATGGACTACCCATGGGATGAAGATGTTCCCTATCGATTTTGGGGTCAAAAGGTCAAGCGCACTGGACATCGAAGTAGCAATGTGGTTTCCGGGCTCTAAAGCGTTATCCTTTCCACCTACAGTCACCATATCACACATATGGACTACCCATGGGATGAAGATGTTCCCTATCGATTTTGGGGTCAAAAGGTCAAAGGTCACGCGCACTGGACATCGAAGTAGCAATATGGTTCGGTTTGTCATGCCATTTGTTTTTTACACTCAGAAAAGAGGTAGTTTATACCTATTACCAACACCCTTTGGGAGATTGGGGTAAGCGGGGGGTATTCTTAGTGAGCATTGCTCACAGTACCTCTTGTTTAATAAAAAAGAAGCGATAAAGCTAAAAAGTTAAGGAAATCAAGCTCATTTCAGTGTTTATTACCACAGTAAATTCTACTGGAAAACTTTTACCATGATTTACGCACGGACGCGACGAATACAACTAGCTCTAAAGTTATCACTGGAAAAAATCCCCAAGCTGGACAAAAGACAAATTTTCCTTAATTTTCGCCAGAATGATAAATCAGTAGACACTGTCGAAGCAGCCTTTGAACAAGAAGACGACGACAGATGATGAAAATCCTACAGTAAAACGGAAATTTAACACAAAATGGAAGAAAATTTGCCCTTGGCTGTTTTTGAAAGATGAAAGTACATAAAAGGTGGGGAAAATTTACTGAAGGTTGTGTTAAATTTCGTACTTCATCTCTGAATAGGTAGCATGTGTACAAAGTCATAATTTGAAAAATGATAATTGCAGAAAACTATGAAAAAAGTTCCTGAGAATGAGGACCAATTTCTTTACAAATTGGCAAAATGTGTTACTGGTTAGTACACGAAAATCTACCCCTTATAAAATATGAAAGTTTGACAATATTTATCAAAGAAATAAATGTACCAGGATTGGATTTCAAATCTGGTGATAATCGAAATAAATACTACATATACTACACTGCTAATGGATTGCTGAACTTTATTCTTCACAATGAGGTTATACATAGCTATCCTTCTTGATAAGAGCACAACTATTTCAAACACTCTGAGAATAACTATAACAGCCCGGGTTATTGATCCTAAAATTTCTGAATATTCCTTCAAGATCTTAAATATGAAGATGGATCTGGTGTTGGGCTCACTGAGGGAATAACCAAGCAGCCGTCTAAAATACATTTGCACATAAAGTGGGAGGACTAGGCAGTGACGGTGCTAAGAAGTGATTGATTGATTGAATGAATATTGTTTAACGTCCCTCTCGAAAATATTTCACTGATATGGAGACGTTGCTAGGAAGTGATGGTGCTTCCATGATGACTAGTCTAGGTAAGGGGGTGTATGAACGACGGAAGGAGTTCAATCCACATCTAGTGAATGAAAGGTGAAGATAACGAACAGTGATCAATCTCGTGTAAGTCCTATAAACAATACAAAAAAGGAGTTGGGCAAACACGGACCCCTGGCTATACCAGAGATGGGATCAGGTGCCTAGGAAGAGTAAGCATCCCCTGTCGACCGATCGCACCCGTCGTGAGCCCTATTATATCTTGATCAGGTAAACGGAATTATCCGTAGTCAAAATCAGTGTGCCAAGAGCGGTCTAACAATCGGTATGAAACACGTTAGACAGCATTTGACCCAATGATAGGTTGTACATGTATAGGCAAACTAGATCGTTATAACAACCATAGAATTTACGAAATGTTGACTTTAAATAAGTATGTTAAGACCCTGCACCATCAACTTGTTAGTCCGTAGCCTGCTTCGATTAAAACTGACCATACGCAGAACAAGCTCTTGCGTATCGATCAGTTGAGATATATAAACACCATATACAGGTGATAATGGAATGTTGCTTCATAGATTAAGTGTGTTGACGATGGAGAAGTTGAAATCATCACGTTTGTCATAAAGTTGAGTTGTTAGTTTGCCATTAATATCTACTTTCAATAAAATATCAAAGTATGAAGCAGAAGTGGACGATTCTGTGATGTCTTTTATTTCGAGTTGACTGGGATGTATCGAATCGAATATGAATGAAAATTATTATTGTTAATAGATAATACGTCGTCGATATATCTAAATCTCGAATTGAAGGCCACAGTAAGAAATTTTTTCGTCGCATATGTCGATTTGATATATACCTGTGAGCTCGAAATAAAGGACACCACAGAGTCGTCCACTTCTGCTTCATACTTAGATATTTTATTGAAAGTAGACATTAACCGCAAACTGACAACTCAACTGTATGACAAACGGGATGATTTCAGCTTCTTCATCGTCAACTTCCCATATTTATGTAGCAATATTCCATTATCACCTGCATATGGTGTTTAAATATCTCAACTGATTCGATATGCAAGAGCTTGTTCTGCGTATAGTCAGTTTTTAAATCGAGGTAAGCTACTGACAAACAAGTTGATGGTACAGGGATTTCAACAGTCTCGATTGAAGTCAGCATTTCGCAAATTCTATGGTCGTTATAACGATCTAGTTCGTCAATACAACCTCGCATTGGGTCAAATGCTGTCTGACGTGTTTCATACTGATTGTTAAGCCGTTCTTGGCACACTGATTTTGACTGCGGATAACTCCGTTTACCTGATCAGGATATAGGGCTCACGGCGGGTGTGACCGGTCAACAGGGGATGCTTACTCCTCCTAGGCACCTGATCCTACCTCTGGTGTGTCCAGGGGTCCGTGTTTGCCCAACTATCTATTTTGTATTGCTTATAGGAGTTATGAGATTGATCACTGTTCGTTATCTTCACCTTGCATGTATAAGTGTTTCTTTACTAAATTCCGCTTTAAGGGAATATAAAAACAGATCAGCTATCATAGGAGCACATTTCGTGCCCATGTGAATTCCAGCAGACTGTAGGAAGACCTGATCATCAAAGACCACGAAGATATTGTCAATGAGGAACTCTAGCATATTTTTTATTTCAACTTTAGAGTATTTGTGCGTGGAATCAGAGTGGCGTTTAACAAAGTAATTTACATTATATACATTGAATATACATGTACATTACATAGCTCATAAATTGGTTTTGTGTACATCACAAGTAGCATTCAAGCATTAAGAAATACCACAACTTTTTTACAAACTTATTTTATTACTTTAAGCAATCTGCCAAGCAAGAGAAGGAGCTGTATAAAATTCAAGAACTTCTTGACCACCCTGCTTTAAAATAGAGAAATCCATGCCGTTAGGTGGATATCATTTTTCGATGCTTTGCAGAAACATTGACCACCTTATACTTGATTTTCATATCCGCAATTCAGCAGAGGATTCTTAAGTATATTCCTGGTCATCACATTCCTTATGATGAACGTGGCGTCCCATTGTTTCTAAACTCTTTCTAACATTACAAAAAGAAGATCTAGATGTTGCCAAAGCAACAAGTAACAAAGGTACACAGATCGACCATCTAAAGTTGATTTAATTAAATATAATATATACATATTCTTGATTAAAAATATATATATACATATACTTCTAATAACACTTTTATAATTAGTTAACTACAATTATGAAAGTTGATTTCCATTTAATCTATAATCCCAAATGGGTAATGAAATATCTGTTTTTATTTACATTTTGAAGTAATTATTTCTTTTTTGCAAATCCATTGTGTTTTAACTGTGGATTTGTAATTAAATTGTATAATTGATAAAGACATTTGTACAAACTATTTATTATGATTTTGATGCAGATTTCCATTGACTTTGTCTTAATGACCTAGAATCCTATGATCTCCAAGACCCATCTTGCAGATGAATTTGACTCACTGGCAAAAGTTGGGGACCATTATGAGTACCATGGCCACAGACTCACACAGGACATCACTTACTACACTGCACTTAAACGTGTGTACTTATGTAAGCTGATTCAAAATATTAAAGACAGGTGAATACTTTCTTATTACTGTGTGAACAAATAATTATGATACTTTATCTTAAATAACGAGGTTTCATCTTTAATAATGATGTGGAATAATGAGCCTTGTTGACTCCTTTTGGCAATGAGAACAATAAACTTTCAAAAGGATTCCATGACCTATGGTACAGCCGAAAATCGAATGTCTACTGAAGCATTATGGTGGAAAACAGGTAATGTTTTCTGACTCTTGTCCTGTTTTGTAGAGAAACAAAGTTTTCAATTATCTTATATCTAGTTACATCATCTTAAGGTATTCCATGTATAATGAAACGATAATGAACAAATTTGAAGGATTTAGATCAACATAAAAGTTTATTATTAAATAATTATGAAAGTGAAGCAGATGAAATTCACATGACTGGTAAATGATTAGAAGTTGACCTTTTTGCACTTAAGACTTTTTGGAAGAGTTGTCTGCCCTTTATAAAAATAAGAAAAATCTAATTTTCTAAAAATGTGTATGGTCAATGATTAATTTTATTTCATATTTTCCTAGAAAGAAAGTATAATTATGTAACTTTCTACCAAGAGATAATTATGAAAATATAACTTGTTTTTAAAATATTGTAATAAAACATGATTTTCCCATATACTTCAATGTTAAATTATAGGTGAAATAAATCAGGCAGTAAACAAAATTTTGAAAATCCCTATGGTGGATTATTTTTATTTGAAGGACCCTTCAAAATGATACCATGATTACAAAAATTCCACCATCCATTTATTAGATATGAAATATGGTCATTATACATTGAATACCTTAATATTATACATGTAGGTTCACAGAGGCTGCACTTCAGAACCTTTGGTGGATAGGGATCTCGGGAGAAGCCAATGATATGATGAAAGAGTTATAGTCCATTTAGCAACGTATCCAGTTGATGAAATAGCTACATTGTGGAAGCTGCTGACAATGCACCTCCATAATTCCCAGTATGAAAAAATTAAGCTGGCCCAAATTGGACTCCTTCCTCCACTCTACACTGCAGGGTATGAGCGGGTGTTCAGTCAGCAGAACCTCATCCTCCACTCCATACTGCAGGGTGTGAGCGGGTGTTCAGTCAACAGAACCTCATTCTCACCAAGCAGAGGAACAGACTGTCAACAAACATTTCTGACAAACTGTTAAGAGTTAAACTTGGGCAGTAATATCAATTTTAATGATGCTTTGAAACAATTCAGATGTAAAACAGAGACGAATTAAGATAAAATTGTGAAAGAGTTATGAAATGTTATTCTTATTAGATATATTATTAAATGCCTTATTGGCCATATTAGTGATCCTGTGGGGATCCGGGTTAGCATACGTCAGAAGTACCCCTTGCTTGTCGTAAGAGGCGACTAAATGGGGCGGTCCTTCGGATGAGACCGCAAAAACCGAAGTCTAGTGTCACAGCAGGTGTGGCACGATAAAGATTCCTCCCTGCTCAAGGACCGTAAGCACCGAGCATAGGCCTAAATTTTGCAGCCCCTCACCGGCATTGGTGACGTCTCCATATGAGTGAAATATTCTCGAGAGGGGCGTTAAACAATATTCAATCAATCAACCATATTAGTGTACTATTCAGTTGGTAAAAAGTAAAGTAATCTATGACAATGCAGTCTGTCAGTAGTGTTTAGATTATAATAGGACTTGTCATTTTGAGTGTCACATAAAAATTTCAATATCGCGAATGTATTTTAGAAATGTCACATTGACACAAGCTGGCAACGTGCCATATTCACATTTAACAATTAGCTTAAATCCCAATCACTGTATGGGTGAAACATTCTCGATACGACGGGATGTAAAACAGCCATCATCATCTGCAACTGGTGTTTATGTCTCTCAATTGATTTGATACGCACGAGCATGCTCTTCGTATGGTCAGTTTTTAAATCGAGGTAGGCTACTAAAAATAAGTTGATGTTACTGGGGTTTCAACAGTCTCGTTTAAAGGAAGCATTTCGCAAATTCTGTGGTCGTTATAACGATCTAACTTGCATATACATCCTGTCATTAGGTTGAATGCTGTCTGACGTACCAGTATTACATACCAATTGTTAGACCGTTATTTACAAACTGATTTTGATTACGTGTGACTCTGTGTACTTGATCAAGATATAAGGCTCATGGCGCGTGTGGCCAATCAACAGGGGATGCTTACTCCTCCTAGGCACCTGCTGGAGCATCTAGTGTGTCAAGGAATGCGTGTGTTTTCCCTATTCTTAATTCTGGATTCGTTATAGGAATTATGAGATTGGTCACTGTTCGTTATTTTCATCTTCCAATTGCGCCGAATCGATTATTCCAAGAAATTTAGAATGTATAGATATCGGGTCACGTGATTAATAAGATAATGCGACAATAAAATGTAGGGTATTTTCTGGTATGCTTTCGTCTAACTAATGAGCATCTACTTAGTGACTTGGATTTTGGTGATATTATAACATATTTTAAAGTGTAATTTTACCAACAATGAAAACGACATATGCAATTAAAATTGTTTGGGGATTCTTTCGTCGTGAAAATGAAAGAAAGATAATATATGAAAATTGTTACTAGTAATTAAAATCAATGAAAATGGTGTTGTTTTGTGTTACTGATCATTCTATGAAAGGGTAAAGATAACGAACAGTGATCAATCCCATAAATCATATAAAGAACAAAAAATGAAAAAAGATCAAACACGGACCCCTGAAATGGAATCAGGTTGTCTAGGTATTGACCGGTCGCACCACCCTGAGTCTTTTGTCTTGATCAGGTGAACGGAGTAATCCGAAGTCAAAATTCGTACGTAAAGTCCGTACGTAAAGAACGGTGTAACATTTGGTATGAAACACGTCAGATCATTATGTATGATAATGATAATAGAATTTGCGAAATGCTGAGTTTAAACAGGACTGTTTAATTCCTTGTGACATTATCAAATTTAGCAGTTGCCTGCCACGGTTGACAAATTGATCCTGTGCAGAAGAAACCCTAGCGTATTGAATCATACAGCATAGCAGGCATTAGTGGATAATTGCTACAAAATTTAGGAAGTTGGCGATGGAGAAGCTAAGGTCATGTCTTTTGTCATAAAGTTGAGTTGTTACAGTCATGATCGTGTGCAGGATTGGACAAAACAAGATGGCAGACGGCATTTCCAAACAAAGGTAGGCTCTTAAAACTCTTCATTTTACCGACTTATTAGACGACGAATTTATGAATTTAAAACACTGCCTGGCCAGGGAGGCATCATTAAGTTGATTGGTTGTTGGAATTCTTACTCATGTACACGTACAACTCTAAATTCATTGATCGAAGTTGACGATGTTGCCTCGATAGAATCCGAAGCGGGCGAAGATGTTTCTAATCATGTTTTCATGCATTTTAAGAAAGATACTTTCGGTAAAATAGATTCTGCACATATCTTTTGATGAAAACTTGAACCAGTGTATGCGATTTGTCCCTTAAATTGCCTTGGTTAGATAGATATCTTGACTTGAACATTTGCTAATGTGCAGGATTGGACTGTGGTCGTTTCCACGATAAACGTGCCGGATTGGACCTCGATTTTGGTTCAGGATTGGACCCTTTCTTAAATACATGCATTTTTTTTCTCTTACAGATCCAGTCAGGAGCGGACTTCCTTAAGCTTAAAAGTTGCAAGTGAATGAAGTGTGTTCTATTTTATGTCTCCTACTAAAACCATGGTTTTGACAAACCTAAAAGAGCACGTGGATCAAGGAACTATCAGTAAGCCGGAAGAGCCAGCTCGAAAATCTTTAAGTGTTTGAGAACACAAAAGGCTTATTATGAACAAGAGACGCAGAAATTACAGAGAGAACGGGAAGTCATCCTCAGAATCCACCATTTCATATTGATACCTCATACTAATGCATTAAATCATTATTTTAAAACGGTGGATTTTGTAGATGAATGTACCAACAGGAGCTTGCTTAATATTTTGAATAGTAAGTTTTAATAAAGATATTCAACAAGCGCCTTTTGGTATCATCCTTTTCCCTGGCTTTGTCATACCCCCACACCCCGATTGTGACAGTAAGCTGTTTCACAAATGAAGAAGAAAAATAAGATAAACATACTGAAAAAGACTTGAATTATAATTGAACCCCTTTAAAATTCAATTAATATTCTAATGCTACTTTGAGGAAAGATTTTATGAGCCTATCCAATGAATAAAAGGTAACTCCCAAAAACAACATTATAAAAGATAAAATAATTTTTGAACATTTTCTCCAAACATAGCCTTTTTAAATCGAACGTGCTCTTAATTGAACTAGATATGCTTAAGATAACTGAATTTGAATTTGAAATTAGTTCTACAGCACCTGGTACAATATACATTTATGTATCACATCAAATGTTAAAGCGAACGAGTCCGGTGTGGCAAAAGGGTTTGCCTCATTTGGGATGAATCTATGTGAAAGTTTGTACAGCGGGAAAGTAAGATTTAAACAGAACCAATGAAAACTAGGGTGAAGTTTACGACCCATAGTAAGAGGTATTAACAGATTTATTTCATAATATATGAAATAGCTAAAATGTTAACACAGAATTTATGCTTGAATGGAATTAAAAGTCATCTCATTATTAATCTAAATGTTAAGCTATACAAGTATTTAGTTTAGAAATAAACTGCCGAAAGTCCTCCCTATTTAGGATTGGAGTGCTGCGGTCACCAATTCTGTTAGTTAAAAAAATAATAAATCAAACACAAGATGTAAAAATCATGAGTTATCGTTGTTTTCTACATCACTCCCTGCACAGACACATACACGATATTTTGTAAGAGTACGTGTACATGTGCGTTAATGACGTTTTGCCACCGGGGGGGGGGGGGATGTTATAAACCACGCGTGTTCTTTTCATTCTCTACCCATAGGTGTCACTGCTCACTAACACCTCTTGTCAATGCAAAAATTCTTGTAAAAGGCTTCCTAAATTCTTATAAAAACGTTAAGAGTTGTTTTATCGCTTGTAAACAATATACAAATTGTTGATTTTAATCAAAATGAATCATCCCCCCCCCCCCCCCCGATTTTTTGCGTTAATCATTCTAATTCTTAAATTCCGTTCCGTTCTGCGTTTTAGCAACACCCTGTTCTCAGCTACTTGAAAGCTGAAGATAACAAACAGCGATCAACCCCATAACTCCTATAAGGAAATACTACACAAAATATATACAATTACAGTATGCAGTCGTTAAAACAGGTAGTGACAGTTCCATCTCCAAACGCTCGGCATCAGGTGTGAATGTCACAGGTCCTCGGAGATGACCTTAAAAACAGATGTCCCGTGTCACAGTAGGTGTGGCACGCTAAAGAACCCTCATTGCTCAATGGCCGTAAGCGCCGAGCAAAGGCCTAAATTTGAAGCCCTTCACCGGTCTTGGTGACGTCTCCGTATGAGTGAAAATTCTCGAGGGGGACGTTAAACAAGATGCAATCAATCCTAAATAAGTAAACACCGATTTCATTTTATCTTTTCAGATAGATTGAATTAATCTAGAACTGGTGAAGACCGCAGTATGGAAACTATTGTGAAGAATACAACATCTTCGAATGATATAATTATTCAGTGACATATAAATGATAGATTGCAAATTAATATTGATACGGAGTGTTCGAAGTTGTGAATTCACACAATGAAAGGTGAGATAACGAATAGTGATCAATCTTACAACTCCTGTAAACAATACAAAATAGATAGTTGGGCAAATACGGACCCCTGGATATACCAGAGGTGGGATCGGGTGCCTAAGAGGAGGAAGCATCCCCTGTTGACTGGTCACACCCGCCGTGAGCCCTATATCTTGATCAGGTAAATGGAGTTATCAATAGTCGAAATCAGTCTGCCAAGAGCGGCCTTACAATCGGTATGAAAAGAAATCAGACATTTTACCCAATTATGGGTTGTATTGGCAAACTAGATCGTTATAACGACCTTATAATTTGCAAAATGCTGACTTTAAACGAGTGTTGAAACCCCTGTACCATCAACTTGTTTGTCAGTAGCCTGCCCCGATTTAAAAACTCGCCAAGCATCAAGTGTGAATGTCACGGGTCCTCGGAGATGGCCATAATAACGAATGCCCCGTGTCACAGTAGGTGTAGCACCCTCCCTGCTCAATGGCCGTAAGCGCCGAGCAAAGGCCTAAATTTGAAGCCCTTCGCCTAGATGCAATAATGTAGCCCTCTCTGATGGGGGGGGGGGGGGCTGCAATGTACGATTTGTGAGGCTCTAATCTACCGTTTTCATCAATTTCGATATATTCCAATTTCTCGATTCATATTTGTGCGCCATGTTTGATGTACTAGAGTTTCAACTTTTGATTGTCAAGTTATATGCATATGCCATATAGGGTAGTATTTACATCAATGGACAAGTACGGAGGAGAAAGCTATTTCGTCAGTATTAAAAAGGTTTGTATTTAATATCAAGTTTAAAAAAGCCAACAGCAGAGTGTAAATTCTTTCTGCAACCATATGGTTTTCCTTTCTTTGTCGGAGTGGCTCGAGTAACTACATTTTCGATCAGATTCTCAAAGTTTAGGTTTTTCAATAGATCCACCTACGATATCTCGCGATAATAGGCATGGCGGAGCAGACGGGAGAATTTTGCATGCAGTATATGATGTTTAATGAAAATCACCTTTATTAGACATGCCCAAGCACAAAGTTGGTACTCCTTTTGGTGTAAACAACATTTGGGACTAATACACGGAGCTTATTATCGGTTATTCATAAAATTATTTTGCACAATTACGGGGGTCCTATGTAATTACAGCCCTATCCCGAAAACGTCAGAATAAAAAAAAAATGGATAGGACTACATTATTGCAACTACCTTCATCGGTCTTGGTGACGTCTTTATATGAGTGAAAAATTCTCGAGGGAAAGACGTTAAACAAGATACAATCAATCAATCGATTTAAAAACTGATCATACGAAGAACACGCTCTTGCTTATCGAATCAGTTGAGAGACATAAACACCACATGCAGGTGATAATGGAATATTGCTACCTAAATATGGGAAGTTGACGACGGAGAAGCTGAAATCATCCCGTTTATCATATGTTTGCTTTTTGATAACGAGAAAAACATATTTGTGCCAAGGTTTGTTCAAGGCCACAGTCTTTTCACACAAAAAGAATTATATGTGTACATTCTAGAAGAACAGTCTAAGACATTGCTTGTACACTTTAGTGCTTTGTTATTTTTTTCTAATTTACATCGTAAACAATGTTCATGAATAATTGGTTGGTTTTTTTTTTTTAATGTAAAAGTAAAACTATTAAACACCAGCAAATTCAAGAATATATAAGATAGGCCGAATTTCCTCTTATAATTTTGCACATTTTTTTTGCTATCGCACATGTAACGAAAAACATAATAACACTAGTGTAATTAGGTCAAAATGACATAAAACTAAAACAAATAAGGGATGTTTGATTATTTAAAAAAGTTAACGAATTTGTCTTCATTTTAAATCAAAGTTCCCCAGACCGATTTTAGCGAAAAATTTTACAACTATTTAAGCAAGGATGAGTAATGAGGCTCCATGACCCGCATGTTTCATAAATGAAGAAAAGACATGCACATATGATGCATATTTTTTAAGTTGTCTGAATTGTGGCATAGAATCTCTTCTTAACTGTTCCCGCGCTATCTGACAAACACGTGTACGTGCTCCCGCACTATCTGACAAACACGTGTAAGGGAAGGAGTCTACAACGACCTGATAATTTCCAGCGAGCAAAAGAAAATGCCTTTCGAATTTTCATTTTTATTGGTATAGAAAAACAAGACCCAACTTATCAATGGATACTAAAGTTATACATGCAAGTTTTTAAGAGAGCCTGGGAATGAAAAAAGTACAGATTAGAAATAATATGCTCTTCGATGTACAGTGTATTTGTCTTTAAAATAAGAAAAATGTCTTGCTTATTTCTTCACACACAATAGTTTTAATTTCATTTAAATGCAGTATCAGTTTCTGATGGAAAAACAACTCGCTATATGTTTACACACTGTATATTGTGCGACACTGAACGCATTTCTTGGGTTTTTAAATACATGCATGTATTCTTGAAGAATTATACTCACTACTAAATGAATAATGAGTGTATGGTTTTAGGTGTGATTAGATTTTAAATTCACATCAGAGAAAACATTCTTAGTCTTATTTGGGAAATGCCACGATGTTTTTGAATTTCATTTAACGAAATAAACTACATTTTTGAAAATGCATGACGCACTTCATGAAATGAAGTGTTGCATTTCATACCCTCGTGTGCTTTCAAAAATGAAATTAATTTCTTATATTGCATTCTGTTTTCATTTCTGTCGGAATTCCCGTTAAAATACTGGTATATGTACATTGTACTTATGTTTATCTATATAAAAATTCTTCAAACGCGCATTGTTTACAACCGCAGCGCGTTCATGAGGAGATGGTCATCACATTTTGTAAATACATCGAACACAAAGACGTTAGAAATGTAAAACCAACGTGTAGAAACATCCTCTTACTATAGCGCTGTTTTCATACCTTCCTGTAGTCCTTCCTTCTTAGACAGCCATCTCTTTGTAAACAAATCGCTGTTGTGTTTTACTGTTCAGAGTACTCAATGCATGGTTACATTTAACATACTGCCGCATTACATTAATTATTTCAATTTTCTGCCTATCCGTGAACTAACAATAACAGTGAACGCCAGAAATGATGGGAGTTGTATTGAGAAGTAACATTTTCCTTTTGCTAACACTATCAAATATGACGGCATTTTCACAATTTTATTTCCAAAATAAACTTAAGTCTAAAACAACTATATAACAAAACAATTATATAATACACATTTACATATCAGTCTATAAATGGTGGTTTCAGATCTGCTATAATCCTTCAACAATCGAAAGATTTAAGCTGTTAAATAAAAACTTAAGCACGTATTTGCGTAACTTTACTTTCATTCCTTTGTACCGTAGCATTGCAGAATATGTTCGTAAAAATATCTGAGAAGGTAAAGATTGTATATGCTTAGAATTTGAAAGCATCAGTCGTCGTGTGGGGGTATCAAAAACCATCAGGATACCCAAAATTAGACTCTGAAATTCTGTCCAGTGATTCAGAAGCTTCTTCCTGAAATGCAAAGATAGAAACATTGCTGGAAATAATAATTAAAAACTCACGTTTATAAGCAAAATTTACAAAGGTAGTTTTCAACAGTTCTGTCCCTTATGGCCATCGAAGCTGCTAAGTAAGCCGTCGCAGTGTTCTTAGCTACTGGGCCAATGCTTATATTTTCAATAGTGCAGCAGACTAAACCCAAACTTTGTATTGGAAACACAAAATGACTTCAAGGGAAAGGCAACCCTAACCACATATTTGCTTTTATAAATAAAGTACTACTTACTGATATCGTAATTGACAGTCTTTAACAACAAAAATTCTTGATTAACAATTAAATCAATATTAATCTATCATGTATTTTAAATTACCCGCCGCTAATAGAGTGGCCATTGAAGTTTAATTTATGACGTCACACCGTCTATTCCGGTGTATTTTATCAGCAGCACTGTAAACATGACAAGTCACGAACAGTTAAGTTTGGATCCGTATAGATTTGAGCCCGTTCTTTCGCAAGAAGAAATTGAGAAAAGAAGACGTTCGGTCGAGTCGAAGACAAGGCAGACGGTAAACGTTCTTCATATATATGTCTTGAACCCCAGCTTGTCATTACGCAAATGATGGATCTACAGTTTACGTAGTCTTTTCTTTTCAAATGACTTGGTTGAGTCGGAATTTCGAAAAGAAAAAAAAAACCTTTATTCACATCCCCCCCATCAGTAATTAACTGCTTGCCAGGAAGGCACCAACCTATTTATTCGTAAAATCTACCAAATGCACAACTTTGATGATCTCGCAGGTGCTTGGGTTCAGGACCCCCCCCCCCCCCCTCCTAATAAGCTACACGAGTTGATTTAATTAATTTTTTTGTTGGAAATATTTCTAATGCATATCATCGTCTTGCATACACATAAAGTCCAAAATACATGTAATTAAAAGTAAGCCCTTAAAAAAAAAAACCCCTCACTGGTTATTATAAGTTCTGTTATAATAACCAGTGAGGGTATTTTTTTCAAAGGGCTTATTTTGAATTATTTTGGACTTTATGGGTATGCAAGACGTTGTTGACATGCATTAGAAATATTTTCAAGAAAAAATAATTAAATCAACTCATGTAGCTTATTCGTAGGGGGGGGGGGGGGTCCTGAACCCAAGCACCTGTGGATGATCTTAGAATCTCATCAAAATCGGAACAGACGGTGTGACGTCAAAATAATTGATTTTTGTGGTCTTGAATACAAAAGAGTTACACATCATGGCAGCCTCTATAGATCGCGGGAATTTCAATTTTTGACGTTTTCAAATTAGTACTGAAGCTTATCTAGGGCATATCTCAACAGAATTGTATGACAAATCTTTATCATATGATTAATCCTATCATTTATCATGTAAAAATCTTTTGGGTTGCCCTTCCCTTTAAAGTGGAGTAAGAATTCACTTTAATATTTATCTATTTATTTATTTTCGATTTAGTAGGCGACAAAACGGTATCTTTAAACGATCTTCTTTGTAAAATATAAACTATGAAATATTTTAAATATAAGTTATGGTTTTATCGTGTCAAATAAATGTAACCGAACAATTACTATTATTGACCAAAATATATACCAACATTTTATTCTTAGAATTTAACCAACAACACTTCCTACCTGTTGCTTAAATCTGAACTTTTGCTTGTTATTGAGAATCTGCTTTAATACATTTACGGAAAAATCGTTTTCATCCGTGGAGGAAAACTGGTTTTGTCGTGATTCAGATCTGTCTGTGATTCTGTTGTTGTCAAGCCTGTTGCTGTCAAGCCTAAAAAATAGATACCAAAACAAAATCATTAAATCAGATTAGTAGGTTCGTATGGAGAGAGAAAAAAAATAAAAATATATTCAGTATCCGATTTTGATCTGGTCAGAATATCGTGATTTTCACTGTCGGCCAATCTATTGGTTGGGCTGCAAACATTGTACTTAACTTACATATTTTTCAGTTCGAAAAGTCTCTGTTCCCGACTATTTTCTGTATTCATATTGGCACTGACGTCTCTTTTAGCTGCCACCCCCAAACACCGGCGGGCAAATGGGTATGTTCTGAAAGTAAGATCAAGTTGGAATGTTCATTTTTTTCTTGACTACTTTACAACTAACTGAAACACGGCAATTTGAGTCTAGCTTTTCAGACATATTTCTTTGATTATGTCAACCGAACTCAAATCGCATGACATTTGTCCTTAGAGTTTTTATATTATTCATTTAAAAAATACATTAAATGGCGAGGGAAAACGCTAAGGTTTTATTTTTAAAAAAATTCTTATCTGAATTCTTAAAGTTATCATTTAAGAAATGTCTTTCAGTGTTTGAAAGTATATCATATGATATACATGTACCTCGAATGTCTTCACACCGGCATATTGGTTGATTGAGAGGGACTCTGGAGAATATATCACTCATATGGAGACGTCACCATTGCCGGTGAAGGGCTGCAAAATTTGGGCCTATGCTCGGCGCTAATGGCCATTTAGCAGGGAGGGATCTTTATCGTGCCACACCTGCTGTGACACGAGACTTCGGTTTTTACGGTCTCATCCGAAGGACCGCCCCATTTAGTCGCCTCCTACGACAAGCAAAGGGTTACTGAGGACCTATTCTAACCCGAATCCCCACGGGATTAGACCGGCATATAGGTGAAGATAAATAATATACCATAACTCCTTGAAAGAATACAATATCCAGAGTTGGGCAAACACGGAACACCCCCCCCCCCCCCATTATACCAGAGATGGGATCAGGTGCCTAGGAGGAGTAGGCATCCCCTGTTGGCCGGTCACACCAACCGTGAGCCCTATATCTATATCAGGTATACGGAGCAATCTGTAGTTACAATCAGTGTGTCAAGAACGGCCTATCAATCGGTATAAAACACGTTGGACAGTATTTGACCCAAAGATAGATTGTATTGGCAGACCAGATCATTATAATGACCATAGCATTTGTGAAATGCTGACCCTAAACAAGACTTTTGAAATCCCAGCAACATCAACTTGTTTGTCAGTAGCCTGCCTCGATTTAAAAACTGATCATACGCAGAACAAGCTCTTGTTTATCGAATCAGTTGAGAGATATTAACACCATATGCAGGTGATAATGGAATGTTGTTACATGTATATGAGAACTTGACGATGGAGAAGCTGAAATCGGGATGTTTGTCATAAAGATGAGTTGTTAGTTTGTCGTTAATATCTTAATTATTCTAAACATAATATTTAAGTACGAAGCAGATTTGGAGAACTATGTGGTGTCTTTTATTTCGAGTTCACAGAGATATATCGAATCGACATATGAATGAAAATGATTATTGCTAATAGATAAAACGTCGTCGATATATCTAAATGTCGAGTTGAAGGCCACAGCAAGAGTTTTTTCTTCTCATGTAGAAGCTTTTGAATGAACCCAGCTTCATAAAAATAGGCCAGCTAACAAAAGAGCACAATTTGTGCCCATGGGAATTACAACAGACTATTGGAAGACCTGATCACTGAAGACTACGAAGATTTGTCAATGAGGAACACCAGTATATTTTTTATTTCAACTTCAGAATAATTGTGTGGGAAATTAAAGTGGTGTTTAAGAAATTAATTTGGGGATGAATGATCACTAGATATAAATATTTCCGTTTTAGTTAGAAGATGCAACTGTCTTTGATGTCAAACAAATAAAGTCTTTAATTTATCGTGAGGAATGGTCGTGAACAGTGTTGAAAATTTATAGGTCTTGATGTTGTTGATTTGAGAAAAGTTTTGCGATGTTAAATTTACTTTAAATGTTTTTAGAATCGACATCTGATTTACACAACTAGTGGCATATGTAGACGCTCAGTACGTTTGAAGCTTCTCCTTCACGGCTATTGATATTTTCGTGAGGAGCTAATATAAGGGCTTGGTAGAACATTTACTGGATCCAGCAATGTATCTTTCTTTGAAAGGGTTTTTGTGATGTTTAGGAATACTGTATAGGAACGGTAACTCATATTCATCCAACCTATTGACTGGAATATTAAATGTGTGTAAAACTGAAGCATGGTTATTGAAGATTTTCATCTTCTGAAAGGGCAGTTGGAGTATAAGTACGATTACTCAATGTGGAATTAATGCCAACTTCATTTGAAAAACAGTTGTAAAAATGAGCCTTAAAACAACCTTATATGTTTGTGTATTTGGGAAAAGTTTCATCACATTTACGTTATTTCCTTGTGGAGTAGTCAAATTTCCTACATTGTATACAGTATCATTGCATTCGTATGGAAATACAGTATCTAGAGTTCTTATCCAGTGATCTCGTTGTCTACGAAAAGGGGTGGATTGTTTGTGTGATGGTAATTTTTCATCTAGTATCCCGACCCTCATGGACAAGATAACGTTAGACGATTTACAAGTCAAATTCTCTAAAGGTTTTGGTACAGAAACTACGTCCGGTGAGATTACTTGTAAATGCGTTTCTAGTGATCAATATAACACAAGTTTTACAATTCTAACAGGACATTTTGAGACATGAGAATCAAAAATATCTATTAATAGAACATGAGTGCGTTATGCCAATGTGAAGAGGTTCAAGGTACCCCATCTCCTTAAAAAACTGAAATATATTTCTTAGATTTACATTTTGATCATTTTAATTGCATTTTATACGCAGTGATTATTGATTAATTGTATATTGTTTAACGTCCCTTTCGAGAATTATTCACAGGTATGGATATGTCATGCTTACGGCGTTTGAGCAGGGAGAGATCTTCATCATACCACTCCTGCTATGACACAGTAAAAACCGACGCCCCGTCGGGTTTTACGGTCTCATCCGAAGGACCGCCCCATTTAGTCGCCTCTTATGATAAGCAAGGGGCACTGACTACTGGGGACCTATTCTAATCCGGATCTCCACGGAATACGCCATGATTAGCGTACTGGTAGATTAGGATAAGTGTATTAATATAAGCAGTGATTGGGGTATTTCAAATGTTAATCGTTTATGATATATCAACCTTCAGTATCAGTTTATAAGAATTGTAAGGGAAAATGGGGCTAAATGTAAAAGGATTTTCTTTCAAAATTATATCTAAGGTATGTGCATTAAAAGTTTAATATTTTCGTCCAAACTCGTTCTACTAACACCATTTCTATGCCCTTTAATTTGATTTTCCCATACTGCACTATGTATAGCTGTCATCGTGATTGGAGAAAGTACTCCCAACAGAACGAGCTTGCAATACTAATTAATCATCATCAGGGGACATTTTATGGCAAGATATTTGCACTTCGTCTATCATTTTACTTAAGTTTTTTGAACCCTTGGTACTTCCAGTAACAGTAAGCTAATGATTGAGATTGTTGGATTGGCCATTTATGTAAAAGTCTGTCAGACTAACTGTTCTATATTGGCAGAAGTGATGACATTGCTCAGATCCAGGTGTGATGGTAATGGATAACAAATATTAAAAACAATATATTCTGTCAACGTTCGATATTAATAATTAAAATAACTGTCCAATAGAACAATAGAATGTAAAACTTATACGGTACCAATTTTGATGCACCAGATGCGCATTTCGACAAATAATATGAATTTATATTTACACTCGATATGATGTTAATGCTACGAATAGTTGAGCTGAAAAATCAGTATACAAAAACTGATATATAATGTAGGTACTATTTCTAATAACATTTTTACCAAAGCAATATGCAATTGCATAGTGTTCTTTGGAAATTTAAAAGCATTTATAATTAACCAGCTGTTGTTTCTAGGAATTTTACCTATTTAATTTTAAAGAAGGACTTTGTTGCGATTTGATTTGTTTAAAGATAGATCAATGTATTTTATTGATAACCGATGGAAGATGGTTCTTTGGCACAATAGCAAAGACTGTAAATAGTTTATCACGTAAATGAATAGTAAACATACAATTCTATTTAATAATTTGTTAGTAAATGTGATAAAACGCTCTTAAATTCAACCTGCAATATCTGAAACGTTACTGAACATCACCTATTCGTGAAATGGGATCGGCTTCGAAATGTTCCAGGTACATGTACAAATTCGCTTTATTACATTCGAACTGTACACAAAAATTCCGGACCAAATATCTTTTGGCACGTAAGCTGACAGCTTTTTGGACATATCTTCCACTATTGATATTTTGATCCTGACTAATTGGTAAGGACCAAACAAGAGAATTATTATTTGAAATATTTCATTGGCATTGATCGATACAATTGGATGAACGTTGATCACGTGTTTGACTGTTATGTTGCACGCATTCATAACAGTGATAACAATGCTGCAGTTTCTACACTTCTAAGATTGATTGGTTGATTGTTTTAATGTTTTCCGCCACACTCAACAATTTTTCAGTTATATGGTGGCGCCCAGTTTTTATTGGTGGAAGAGAGAACCCAGATACAATGTACCTGGGAAGAGACCACCGACCTTCCGAAAGTAAACTGGGAAACTTTCTCACTTACCTGCGCGAGCGGGATTCGAACCCGCGCCGACAGAGGTGAGAGGCCGTGTGATATATAAAGCGCAATGCTCTAACCACTCGGCCACGGAGGCCCCTACACTTGTAAGAAAGTCATAAAAACAACTGAAAGTAAACGTATTTTAGCTATATGATAGAGGAATTATTGAAATTATATCGGTGAATACTGGCGTAATACGAGTGTGTAGATACGCTCGCAAGCTCACGGATTTTTACATCCGCCAAATTTCATCGATACCACAAGGTTAATAAATTTAAAATATGTGTGCATACATGTATGTTTAGTTCACCAAAATACACATCACTCAAAGGAGATAAACACATGAAGACATATACATAGTATGACAATAAAACGAAGTGGAATCCCCAATTGAATGTCATTTATGCAAACCAAACGTGTATTCTTTTTTATTGTTGTTTTAAGGACTTTAGCTCCTCGGCTTTAGATCCCAACAGTACAAGATACTTAAATGTGGTAATACAAGTTCAATACTTATTTTAATGTCTCAAATGATTTATATTCAACAACGCTGAAATTGAAACATCCTGATGAGATAAAACTCTGGAATTCCGTAGCTCAGTGTATGCTATTGAATAATCATTGAAGTACTAGTGTCTAATGAAAGAAGAGTTTAAGTGAACGTACTGTATTTACGTACTGAACTAAAATCAAACAAATGACGTAATAAACCAAAATATACAAAATTAATTGACTGGAACAACTTATACAAAGAACCGTTTACTGATGACTAGGTTTGCAATTGGGCAAATAAACATGTAAATAACCCAAATTGATCCCAATATCAAAAGGCTCAAATAATTTATATATATAATATGTTACCTTTAAAGCCCCAATCATTTGAATTATTTTGTCAATGCAAATCGAGACAGAATTTGGAAAGGACAACATATAGAAAAACCTATAAAGCTGTACAATTTTATTGATTTTGTTACATCTAACATATTGTTAATTTTATATACCCAAGACATGTATTTCAATTTGTAACTTGTGACACAAATAGTAGAAGTGTTATAAATTCATTGATTCGCTTGATCAGATAATACCAATTCTTTTTCTTTTTTTAAAAAAAACAACAACATTGATTTGCACAAACGAAATGCATGAGAAATGGTTTCTTTGCCAATGATTCTTAACATTTGATATATAGTCACCACTCTCTATGTTTTATCTTAAACATTGCAGATTATCAAACTCCTATAGGATGAATTCTTACGTAATTTAACGGCAAATATTCAATTTACAAGTATCAAACTTCTCCAGATCTGTAATGCTAGAAGACCTCAGTGTACATTAATTGAATGCAATGTTTGATTTGTGTTGCTTATGTAGACAAAACTAGTTTAGGTTACATGTATTGATTAAATGCAGAAAGGTCAAAGACATTGTAGCTCAATAAGAAGCACAATGACTTCTGTTCATAATTTCCCTTCAATGTATCAATTAAAAATATATTTCCAAAAGAATTGATATACTGCAATCCTTTACTTGGGACCTATTCAATGTGTTTGTGAAACACAAAAGCCCCCGATAATGGCCAATTCCAAAGATGGCCAAGATCACAAGGACAAATATCTTGGTACCAGTAGAAAGATCTTGTCACAAGAAATGTTCATGTGCAATATGAAAGCTCTAATATTGACCATTTAGAAGTTATAACCAATGTCATTATTTTAATGCCAAGGGCAAAAGGTTTAGTACCCACAAAAAGGTCTTGTCACAAGGAATACTCACGTGAAATATCAAAGCTCTAGCACTTACTTTTCAAAAGTTATTATCAAGGTTAAAATTTCAGATAGAATGACAGACTGGACAAAAACAATACACCCCCCCCCCCCCCCATCTCCGATCTCGGGAGCATAAAAATTAACTCATGAGGTTGAATGCTGTCTGATGCGTTTCAAACCAATTGTAAGAACGTTCTTTACACACTGATTTTAACTATGTATTAAACCCATTTACCTGATCAAAATAGTGGATGTGACCGGTCAACAGGGGATGATCACTACTCCAACGCACCTAATCCCACCTTTGGCGTTTCCAGGGGTCCGTGTTTGTCTTGGTCTCAATATCTATTTTTATAGGATTTATGAAATTGATCTTCACTTTTTCATGCAAGTCTTTCTTGGCAACGTCTTGCATTAATTCCCGTGGGGATCTGGGTTAGAATAGGTCCTCAATACCCCTTGCTTGTCGTACGAGGCGACTAAATGGGGCAGTCCTTCGGATGAGACCGCAAAAAACCGAGGCACCGTGTCACAGCAGATGTGACACTATAAAGATCTCTCCCTGCTCAAAGGCCATAAGCGCCGAACATAGGCCTAATTTTTGCAGCCCTTCATCGGCAATGGTGACGTCTCCATATGAGTGAAAGATTCTCGAGCAGGACGTTAAACAATAACAATCAAGCAATCTTGTATTAATAAATTCAGTACATGTACTTACTCGCAGAATCGCCTCCTGGCCCGCCATTGCACTGCCCCCGTCATTGTGAATAGAACAAACGCTAGGATGACGTTCTCAATCGTTGTGACTTGCATGCTCTACAAGAAGTTTGAAGATAGTTTTACCAACCTAATCAAACACTATTTCATGTTTTATGAAACGTACACTGAAAGATTTAAACTGCAATAGATAATTAAAGTAAATGTCCTTATGAGCTGTCGCATCCCATATTTAAAAGTGCATACACCTCAGCCTAATAAAACCTATACTGATAAATCTTTTTAAAATTAAAAATGAAATATAATGATACATTGGATTTAGACAATATAATATACGGTGACAATGCGAATTGTCAAATGTGTGGGGATTTGACTTATTATATTGTAGCATTCAATAGTCCAAAATATTACTAGTGTTATACCGTTGTAAAAATACACTTGCACTCTTAGTAAAAGCGCTATCATTGCGTTTTATTTCACTTTGGTAAGCCCTTTTTTTATATCAGAATTTTTAAAATATATAAATTTGAATTAACTATTATAGGATTTCCATTAAGAATTATTCATGGAGGTACATGTCTTGTTAAAATGTGGTGACATTTCAGGTATTGTTAAATCACATTTGCAGAATAGTACTTTGAAAGTTTTGCTTATCCCTGTTCAATACTTATATATAGTTCATGGACTCATTGTAGGCAGTTCCAGTTTGTGTCACATTATCATATCTATCAATATTCCTAATATTTACTGGCAAGCAATCACTTTACAAACTCAAGACTTTAATTGTTTCATAAGGAAATAGAATTTTCATCATTCATTGTTGTAAATGTCTTAAACAAAAGGTCAATACCAAATTCAAGGATCTTCATTCACAATAGCCCGTGATATTTCCCAATGTCATCTTTAATTTCCTTCGTCTTTATTGAGATTTTAGTAAAAAGTATAATTTCTTCCTCTTACATGCTCAGAAGTCTAGAAGGAAAGTTCATTCAGATTTAAAGTACATTTTCACTTGAATGGTGAAAGTTATCTTGATGGCCGTAAACAAAGTAGATAATGACTGTTAATGAGCAGACAAAAGGGTTATGCACGTTCTTTCAATTCAGATATGTATTCAATATTCATATAATTTTGGAAAACTGAATGTCAAAACTGTCAAGCATAAAAATGATGTCTCAACATCTTTAATCTACGAGGGTTTTCCGACGACTCCTCTAACAGTAATGTGTTCAATTAATATTCGTATATATTTGAATATAACAAAATAATTAAGAAATAAAGTAAGCGTTTTTGAGGATGTTGAAAACCGGCCTTCTAAGTCGAGAAATATTGTTTTGAAATATACATGTAAAACCCCAGATCGGAAAGGTCATCTTACATTATCCACAAAATAAAACCAAGAACTTTATTTCTATTTCTACTACGGCTCAGAAATATACAGATGATCTTTTCCCTGTACAACTGTGAATTAGGTAACTTCGTAACGTCGCTTCTGATTGGCCGAGGCGGATATTCCGTCATGACAGCCTCCGAAACGGAATACATTGTTTTCGCTGACAAAATGGTGAGATGGTAAGGCCTAATATTTAAAAGATATGGCTATTATTTATTTTGATGTTTATGGGTTATATTAATGCGCGGTGTTTTTATTTTGATGTTGATGGGTTATATTAATGCGCGATGTATTTATCTGCTCTGCTCTGAAGCTGATTTTTCATGCACAGTCCAACAAAACTAGACATACATGGAGGAGGGTAAATTTTGTTGAATGTCAGAATGAAAAGGTGAATATAACGAATAGTGATCAATCTCATAACTCTTAAATGGAAGGCAAAATTAATGGTAGGCAAAAACGGACCCCTGGACATACCAGAGGTAGGATCAGGTGCCTAGAGTAAGCATACCCTGTCAACCGGTCAAATCCGCCGTGAGCCCTATATCTTGATCAGGTAAAAGAAGTAATGCATAGTCAAAATCAATGTGTAAACAACGAGCCAACAATTGGTATAAAACACGTCAGTCAGCATGGAAAACTCTTCAAAATGTTTTATATAAGCAATTTGTACATCATGACGTCATCAGAATCCAAACACACTTAACAAAACCAATTCACAACAATTTTTAAAAAACATATCTCTCTCATTAGACTTTCCTCGCACAGTTTAAATTAATATGGAAAATACCAGGGTGGGAGCAGGCAGCATAGATTATGGCACAATTGACAAACAATAACGCTCTTGATTTTATAACACATACAAATTACTTGGTATCGGAGATGGGGATTACAGGGGTTGCACCCCTTTCAATTTGGAAGAGAGAGAGAGGAGTTGAATAATTGGCGATCGCCATATAAATCGAATGGCGGCCGCCAATTAAATGAATATCAATTTTGAACCCTGGCATCTACCGGTGTCGGTATCCTGATGAACAAACGGTAAACATTTCCCAGTATATCCATACTTTACATCCCGTGCTGTTCAGGTACGCCAGCCGCGTGTAGCAAAAGAAGTAAGTTCGTTTGGTATCATATTTGGCCCCCCGAATTACTCAGAAATGAAGTACATGTTGAATCAAACTCTTATATTGCAAATTAATGACGGAGATAACACTTGTTTAAAAAATAAACCGCTATTTGTAGATGATCGATAGTAAGTAGAAAATTGCGGATACTCAACAAACTTTTTTAGGACCCATACACGTGATACTGTGTCATAATTCTGGTAGGACATACTAAAATCATTTGTGCTTTTTTCACAAACTAGGCGTCACATGGATTCTTATAACTCAATACGAAAAGATATAGAAACGTCGTTAAGTAAGTTAGGAATCTGGCTTTGTGGACGCAGCTTAATCTAAGATCGAAAAATGATGGATAACATTATCCAAGTATTCTGTCCCAGTAGTGTTATTTCAAACGGAACAAAAAAAAAATAAGTTCGACTGTTAGTCAATCATCCCAACGTTTGTGTACACTCCCCAGAAGTGTCTGGACGCTTTGCTAAATATTTCTATGAACTCAAAACGAGGCTTATCGACAGTTTGATAAAGAAGCTGATTGGCTAGTTCAAAGGGTAATGTCTGCGCCCAGAAACTACTTTAAATTCAACTCTAGAAAGATTCTGCATACATTTTCCACTGAAAGATAAACAGATTCAGAGCTTAAAACTCCGGAAAAGATGGTTTGGCTTCTTCCCAATACAACTTTCATGCAAGTTGAATTTGACGCCTGGAATGACCCTGGTTTCAAATAAAAAAAAAATTACACTTACATGTCCCATTGATAAGGTTTCGTTTTCAGATTTTATATAAGAAGCACACGAGCTTTTATTAAGCACTGTGGCAAACAATCAGAACATTGTTCGGCCTTTTCTGACACGAGTCGAGAAAAATCCTCGGATGTAATGCACCTACCTTGGATCACATGACAAGAAAAATGGTTTTGTCCGCAATTTGCACATTGTATGACACATTCTCCAAATTGTCACATTAAATAATGTAACTGCATATCACACCCTATTTTGTTTTAAAATTCCATCATACTCCTCATATTTTCGTAGATGTGGTAATCTCCCCCTTACTCTGAAGTTATGCAAGAGCTTGTTCTGGGTATAGTCAGTTTTTAAATCGAGGTAAGCTACTGACAAACAAGTTGATGGTACAGGGATTCCAACAGTCTCGATTGAAGTCAGCATTTCGCAACTTCTATGGTCGTTATAACGATCTAGTTCGTCAATACAACCTCGCATTGGGTCAAATGCTGTCTGACGTGTTTCATACCGATTGTAAAGCCGTTCTTGGCACACTGATTTGACTGCGGATAACTCCGTTTACCTGATCAGGATATAGGGCTCACGGCGGGTGTGACCGGTCAATAGGGATGCTTACTCCTCCTAGGCACCTGATCCCACCTCTGGTGTGTCCAGGGGTCCGTGTTTGCCCAACTATCTATTTTGTATTGCTTATAGGAGTTATGAGATTGATCACTGTTCGTTATCTTCACCTTGCATTGAGATCCCATACCCGCTGATCAGGTTGGGATGTAGGGGCAGTTGTAAAAATCCTGACTAAAAGAATTGAATAAATGTGTTGAACTAGAAAAACAAAAGCAATAAGCGATTAATTTGATTTTTAGTGTTAAAATTGAGGGGTATCCTCGAATTTCAGGAAAACTGCCTCCGTGTAACAAAATAAATTTAGCATGAATACATATATGATCTTTGAGTTTTTCACTAAAAAAAACTGTCGCTTTCAAATTGTAAAATTAAAAAAATCAAAACGACTTCACTGATATTATGTTCAACTTCACCTGTACATTATATTTCATTAGAAATGTAAGGCCTACTGAGTTGTTCATTGGGTAAGGTTGTCGACTTTAATTTATAAAGATGTGTTCTTTTTTAAAACGACCGGGTTCGAATCCCTCATGAACACAATTTTTTCATATTACGTTTTCCATCTAGATTTTTTTTCTTAATTGAAACACATTCTAGTTTTTATAAATATTTCAGATTAAATCTCTGTTTATTACAATGTGCCAAGTTTGAAATAAGCTTCCAACCTTGACACTGTTTAGTTTGTGAATGGGATTCGCTGTAAACACGCCGACTACAGCATGCACTACCTGTGTTTTGATAGTCAAGGTTGCTAACGAGAACTTGTATGTTTTTCTGAGTGAAAGGTGTTGACATACATGTACATACACGAAAACCCGCTGTGAACTTTGCAAAACGTTGAAAAAAACAACTTTAAAGCCAAACGTAAATAACCGTTAACCAGTTTAAGTGGATAAGATGTTATGTATTCCAGTATCATATTGCTATGGTGAATCAATGTTTTCAGGTGCATGTACAAATAATTTTGTTTGTGGTTACAGTCATAGAAAATAATACATAATAAAATAAAAGACACCACAGAGTCGTCCACTTCTGCTTCATACTTAGATATTTTATTGAAAGTAGACATTAACGGCAAACTGACAACTCAGCTGTATGACAAACAGGATGATTTCAGCTTCTCCGTCGTCAACTTCCCATATTTATGTAGCAATATTCCATTATCACCTGCATATGGTGTGTATATTTCTCAACTGATTCGATACGCAAGAGCTTGTTCTGCATATAGTTAGTTTTTAAATCGAGGCAAGCTACTGACAAACAAGTTGATGGTACAGGGGTTTCAACAGTCTCGATTGAAGTAGCATTTCGCAACTTCTATGGTCGTTGTAACGATCTAGTTCGTCAATACAACCTATCATTGGGTCAAATGCTGTCTGACGTGTTTCATACCGTTCTTGACACACTGATTTTGACTACGGAGGGATATAGGACTCAGGCGGGTGTGACCGGTCGACAAGGGATGCTAATTCCTCCTAGGCACATGATCCCACCTCTGGTGTGTCCAGGGGTCCGTGTTTGCCCAACTATCTATTTTGTATTGCTTATAGGAGTTATGAGATTGATCACTGTTCGTTATCTTCACTTTTCATAAGAGAATAAGACTGTAGTAGTATATAATATTAAATATTTGATGCACTTGTAACATGTACCTGTATACATTGTTTCTGATACTCAGAAGGAAAAAAACCCACAATTTGATTTTCATGAATTCAAAAATTATGTTTAGACTACATGTATAATGTATTGACATATAAAATATATTAGTCTTGCCCTTAGTACTGGGGAATCCTACGGGTATTTAAATGACAAATACGCAATAAGCGTATTAATATTGATGTATGTCAGTTCTACGTCACGAGTGCTGGCACCGAGCTCTGATTAGGGAAAGTTCGCGTTTCGGTGCAACACCCTCTTTTAGAGTTTCTTTGCATCTTTCTGTTGAATGCAACATTAATTGTATTTATGAATTATAAATCAATGTGTACTTTATATTCTAGAGAAAGATACCGGTACATTATCTGGAACTAGTTGATAGTTAAATTCCCTACCTTAGTTTGGAATTTGGAGTTGAGATAATCTTCACATAGGGATATCTTGATCCAGAACTTACATGTACCAAGGGGAACAAGATAAGCCACACATCCGGAGGGAATTCTCACTCTATAATTACATGTAGTTGTAGAATGAGCCTTCCCCCTAAAGTCTGAGCACGATAAGCCACACACCCGGAGGGAATTCTCACTCTATAATTAGTTGTAGAATGATCCTTCCCCCTAAAGTCTCAGCACAATAAACCACACATCCGGAGGGAATTCTCACTCTATGATTAGTTGAAGAATGAGCCTTCCCTCTAGAGTCTGAGCACGATAAGCCACACATCCGGAGGGAATTCTCACTCTATAATTAGTTGTAGAATGAGCCTTCCCCCTAAAGTCTGAGCACGGTAAGCCACACATCCGGAGGGAATTCTCACTCTATAATTAGTTGTATAATGAGCCTTCCCCTTAAAGTCTGAGCACGATAAGCCACACATCCGGAGGGAATTCTCACTCTATAATTAGTTGTAGAATGAGCCTTCCCCCTAAAGCCTGGCTTTGAGTGGCTCTTCGTAGATGGTTGTCAGGCTAGAGAGCAAGACTTTCCCTGGAGGGAGTCTCACTCCAAAGCCAGACTCCCGGGAGAAGACCTTGACTAGCACCGTAATCAAGAATTGAACCCGGGACCTTCCGGTTGCGAAGCGCCCCAATCACTAACCCCGAGCGAAGGAGAAGATGCTCTACAC
>NC_079169.1:64136450-64178950 GCF_947568905.1 Ostrea edulis | reverse complement strand
AGCCAACAATCATTGAGAGATACGTGCAGATGAAAAGTAAATACGTATTTTATTTTTATCTATTTAGTCTTGTTTCTTTTAAATTGTTGTCGACACATTCTTGATAGTTTAAGGTTCAGCGTGAAATTTTTTGCATTCAATTAGAAGCTAAAAGTGGGTCGTTGCGATAAAATTGAAATCAATTGAAATAAAGACCAGTATATCATTTCACTTTGTAGAGATTTTTGATAAAAAATGTACTTCTTTCCCCCAAGAAGTGAAGATCTTTGAATTACTTTTCAATGTGGATTTGACGTCATTAAAGATACTCGTAAACTTGAACTTTCAACAATGTAAAGAATTGTGCAATAAATTTGTAATAGATATATCTTTTATTATCAAATCATGATTATTTCTTAAATTCATGATTTATTTCATCATCAACCTGTTGATATTACATTCAAACATTGCATTTGAATTGTAAATCAATATTGATAATGTCTTCTAACGTATCCTGTTTTTATAGCCTTGGAATTTTCCCTCAGCTTTACCATCGATCATCACATCAGATATGAAGTTGCTATTTTTAGAGGCGTCACCCGCTGTAGGTGAAGGACCTAAGCCATAACTTTTGACCTATGCATAACTACCAGACCGTGGAAAATGTTCTAATAATGTCATTACATATTTGTTACAAAAATTATGCACCCAATAAAATTGAACATTTCTCTGGCGTTTAATGCATTTTTTAAAATCGGAGGGAAACTAGTTAGTTGGATTTTTCTTCAAATACACTAATGTCATTATTTATGTCATTGGACAATTATAGTAATACGGACTTGGAACAATAGTTCAGCGTGTATTGATAAGTAACAAAAAATATACATAGATATTAAGTTTATAATCCGCCAACATTCAAACATAACTTCAATAAACTCCGGCGACAATGACACGAGTAGGCTTGATAATACATCCATAACCAGATCTTGGTACCTGAAAAATGGAGTCTCAATGGAAAAAATCCAGATTACTCAAAATGGCTCCTATGTCACAGCTTTGAATTCCCATCAAGGTTAATTTTTAAAAAGTTGTTGTCAAAAAGTGTTTGGTGCAAAATGAACAGAAAACAGGAAAATGAAAATTTATCATTTGAATTAATTTAATTATCTATTTATTATTATTTTCTTTCCTATCACATTACTGATACCTGTATGTATGTAAACCCTTGTGATGAAATGCCAATTGTGTCATGCCTCAGCCGGTCTACATGCCCCCCCCCCCCCCCCCCCCCCATTAAATAAAGTCCCCAACGAAATAGCCTGAAAACTATGAAAATATACCTATTCTAATCAATTTCTTATACTGTATGGAAAACTAAACGCTCGCTTAGGAAAAGAAGAATGGGATTACTAAAATTATGAATTTTGCAACCTCGGGGTTCTGACACTAAGTTGAATCCCAAATAGTGATATAGTATTGATATATCATATATTATGTAAAGTCAAAGTCTGTCGTCATTACGGGAACTTTCGGGGACATTTGTGTTTTAAGAGCACATCTTGTTTTATACTGCTGCTGAATATTAAAAGTTACCTTAGATATTCAGAACACGACAATTATTCTATATTTCATACCCATCCCAGCTCGTGATACTTTTAACTAGTACTCAGATGACTGATAAGGCCTGTTGGACTAGTGATACTTTTAACTAGTACTCAGGTGACTGATAAGGCCTGTTGGACTAGTGATACTTTTAACTAGTACTCAGATGACTGATAAGGCCTGTGGGACTAGTGATACTTTTAACCAGTACTCAGGTGACTGATAAGGCCTGTGGGACTCGTGATACTTTTAACTAGTACTCAGGTGACTGATAAGGCCTGTGAGCCTCTTTTTTAAATTAAACATACAATCTTCAGACAGAAGACGTAAATGGCTATTTTTCCTTGGCGTTGAAAGTTTTTTTTATAGATGTGTACCAATAAAATTAATTGAATTTGTAATCTTTATAATCTATTTTTATGTCATGCACATGACCAAGAATATAGACCTAACCCTTAGCTTGTTTCACGTAGGTATTAGTCATATTAACAAAACACAATTCGAACGAAATATGGTTGATTGATTGATTGATTATTTTGCTGTTTTCAGCCACACTCAACAATTTTTCAGTTATATGGTGGCGCCCAGTTTTTATTGGTGGAAGAGAGAACCAAGATACAATGTACCTGGGAAGAGACCACCGACCTTCCGAAAGTGAACTAGGAAACTATCTCACTTACCGGCGCGAGCGGGATTCGAAACCGCGCCGACCAGAGGTGAGAGGCCGTGTGATTTTGAACGCGATGTTCTAACCACTCGGCCACGGAGGTAATGCTTGAGTCAAAACATGTAAAATATGAAATGCTCGTAATTACACAAAATATAGCAAATCGGCCACTAACAATTAGCCCATCCGCATAAATCGTTTTAATAACTCGATATGAATGGATCCCTTCCAGAAGTATTATATTTCTCTTGTTCCAATCATATCTGTTGTTTGAAAGTCTAAGGAGTGTAGAAATAAATAGGTGTACAACCACGGAATATATTGCTATAACATTACTTCGGAGTTTGAGATTGGAGATCGCACTTCATCATATCGGCACAATTTATTGGAAATTCGTTGATTTCAATATCAGGGTTTTTTCTATTTTCATTTTAATTTAGGAACTCGATCTTTTATTACACTTGTACAGAAGCCGGTAGATGCCAATGTATAGAACTGATATAACTGCTTGTTGGTCGCCACTTATGTTGTATTATCTGGAGGTCGCCATATAAGTTGTAACTTAATTCATCTGAAGGCCGTCGTAAAGATTAACTGGCGATGGCCACTTAATCTATATAGTGGCCGCAACTTCTTTTATACAAGGCGATTGGCGACTGTCAATTAAAAAAGTAAAACTTCGTACAGCTGAGTTATTATGGAATTTAGAATCGTTAGCAGATATGTAGCATGGTCTTTAAAGTATGGTGTCCGGATAGGGCCATTTGCAAAGGCGTGACTGCGCGTCAGTCACAACACGCCATCACGCCAACAAGCAACGCGCCTTCGCGCTCTCACGCCAACAAGCAACGCGCCTTCGCGCTCTCACGCTAACAAGCAACGCGCCTTCGCGCAGACAAGCAACGCGCCTTCGCACTCTCACGCCAACAAGCAACTCGCCTTCGCGCTCTCACACCAACAAGCAACGCGCCTTCGCGCTCTCACGCCAACAAGCAACGCGCCTTCGCGCTCTCACGCTAACAAGCAACGCGCCTTCGCGCAGACAAGCAACGCGCCTTCGCACTCTCACGCCAACAAGCAACGCGCCTTCGCGCTCTCACGCCAACAAACAACGCGTCTTCGCGCAGACAAGCAACGCGCCTTCGCGCTCTCACGCCAACAAGCAACGCGCCTTCGCGCTCTCACGCTAACAAGCAACGCGTCTTCGCGCAGACAAGCAACGCGCCTTCGCGCTCTCACGCCAACAAGCAACGCGCCTTCGCGCTCTCACGCCAACAAGCAACGCGCCTTCGCACAGACAAGCAACGCGCCTTCGCGCTCTCACGACAACAAGCAACGCGCCTTCGCGCTCTCACGCCAACAAGACGCGTTGCTTGTCTGCGCGAAGGCGCGTTGTTTGTCTGCGCGAAGGCGCGTAGCTTGTTGGCGTGACGGCGTGTTGTGACTTACGCGCAGTCACGCTTTTGCAAATGGCCCTATACTATGGTGTCCGGATAGGGCCATTTGCAAAAGCGTGACTGCGCGTTAGTCACAACACGCCGTCACGCCAACAAGCAACGCGCCTTCGCGCTCTCACGCCAACAAGCAACGCGCCTTCGCGCAGACAAGCAACACGCCTTCGCGCTCTCACGACAACAAGCATTACGCCTTCGCGCAGCGTTGCTTGTCTGCGCGAAGGCGCATTGCTTGTTGTCGTGAGAGCGCGAAGGCGCGTTGCTTGTCTGCGCGAAGGCGCGTTGCTTGTTGGCTTGAGGGCGCGAAGGCGCGTTGCTTGTCTGCGCGAAGGCGCGTTGCTTGTTGGCGTGAGAGCGCGAAGGTGCGTTGATTGTTGGCGTGAGAGCGCGAAGGTGCGTTGCTTGTTGGCGTGAGAGCGCGAAGGCGCGTTGCTTGTCTGCACGTTGCTTGTTGGCGTGAGAGCGCAAAGACGTGTTGCTTGTTGTCGCGAAGGCGCGTTGCTTGTTGGCGTGAGAGCGCGAAGGTGCGTTGCTTGTTTGCGTGATGGCGTGTTGGGACTAACGCGCAGTCACGCTTTTGCAAATGGCCCTATCCGGACACCATATTAAAGTGTTGAGACAACTAGATAAATTGTATTCTAAAATTGTTGACAAGCAGAAGCTTAAACGTTTCTCTTTAACTCAACTTCATATTCCTATATTGGAGGGGGGGGGGTTCCGGTCGTTTTCCAATTCATCAGTTAATTCAAGGTTATGTTCTTACCATCCATTACTACCACCAAAAGAGTTGGGTGGGGCTAATTCGCCAAGATATCTTATTTTGCATTTGAAAATAACTTAATTTGCATGTAAAAATAACAGGAAACGAACGTCGTCAAAAGAGTGGAGAGGCAGCCCGCTGGTTCTACGTGCCTGGTACGTTGATATATTATGCACATATCAATATTTTCTCAATCTTGCGTGGATCTATCTGTCGACATTTGATATCATATACATTCATATAATTTTGTACATTAACAGCACGATCGACAAACGATAATGCTTATAATTGTATTACTAATTAATGGAGAGGGGGTTACGGGAGTTGCAACCCTTTCATTTTGGGAGAGAGAGGTTGAATAATTGCCGTATAAAGGAAGTGGCGATCGCCAGTTGCATTAAGTAGCTTTCGCCACGTAGATGAAGTGGCGGCCGCCAGTTACACGTAGATGAAGTGGCGGCCACCAGTTACACTTAGATGAAGTGGCGGCCACCAGTTACACGTAATAGCCGCCGCCAGTTAGATTGATATTGATTCTCTACCCAGACACTTACCGGCTTCCGTACATTTGATATATTTACGTAATACAACCACCTACATACTGTACACGTCTTATGTTTATCGTGTTCGGTATTGAGCAAATTTGACGTGGATCTATACTTGTCCTACCTCAGATAAAATGTGGAAATTTGATAGATTCTAGTTATGTCGTATGACGCGTTATATGAGAAAAAGAATTGCATGATGGTGCTATCGAAGAATATCAATTGAAATAAAATCTCAGCAGCTAACTATTTGTTTTACATTGTGTCATTGTATAAGTTTATAAAATTGATTGATTGATTACTGTTCACACAAAGTCGTTGGAATTTCGGGTATTGCATGAACCATGAGTTCCACGCAGAAAATATCAAGCAAGGCTAAACCGGATGTTATGGGGGATATATTATTTAAGTCAGCTTGCGCATGCACAAGTGTACGTTTTCACGAGAGCCGATCGGTACGTCGCTCTGCTTTTTCCATGAAGTTGGGGGGGGGGGGGGACCTTGACGGAAAAGGCTGAGCGATGTTCTGCCAAATTGCACTGCATATTGATGACGCGACCTTTACTTGCGTGATCGTATACATATCAAAATCATAAATGTTTAAAATTGATAAACAAGAGAATTTAGATAATCTATACCAGTTTTCAGTGTTCTAAATAACAAAAAAAAAGTAATATTGTTGAGTCCAATTTATTAATTTTCTAAACAGAACTTAATTTACATGACATTATATTCATCTCCGCAATGCTCAACATAGGAAGTAAAATATTGTTGTTCGTATCTTAAAATGAATATTTGTGAATTGGCATTGAGCTTTTGAAATGAAAAACGACATTCAACCTTGCGAGCATCAATATTTTGTTCCCGGATATATATCATTCCGTGGCGAATCCAGAAAATTTTCAAAGGGGTGTCTGGTTACGACTCAAACCAAGTTTATACCTTTTCCGCCCAAGGAACCCCCTATCACCAAAAAATGGCCCTTTCTTTTAAAAACAATATTCATCCAAGATGGGAGTTGGGGGTGGGGTGGAGGGGTTGCAACTTCAACCTAGAATATTACGTTTCTATTAGAAACACGCGCCGTGCCAGTGGTACAAGTATTGCGATCCTTTTTTAAAAGAACAGGAACTTGATCTATCCAGTGGTGGTGGGGGGGGGCGTGCTTCAGTAAAAAAAAAGAAGACTGGTTTCGTAGTTTGTACTTAATTTTTGCGAAAGCCCATACTGCCATGACACTAGAACTAGTGCACAACCAAATGTGTCGCGTTGAGTCTGCAGGTGTTCGCACTGGAAAATTAAATATTTCTTGCCAGTTTATCGAACCAGTGGGTTTTTGTTTTCGAGGTCTACAGCCTCACTACAGCTGTTTGATCCTTTAGGAACCAACAAAACGCGTATTTCCCCCTGAAAGTAGGCCAGTAAATGGTTTATAGCGCTGTTAAAAAGACTGAGAATGTCATCGAGATTAATCGATCGAAAGGTAAAAAGTGAGTTGTTTTCTTTTCATTATACACCGGATCAGATGACTTTAAAAAGATAATGAAAAACAATATCTAGGAAAAACTGATTACCACTTATCCCAATTCATTTTCTTCAAAGCACCCAAGCAAATACATTTAATAATGAGGTAGACTAAAGCAATAAACGTTTCCATTACCATCGCTTTACAATACCTGATTTACCTAGAAACAAAAAAAAAGTTTATCAACACTTTAATTTTTTCGTGCCATGAACTGGCTTCATTCGATTATTACTGGTATGCCGTCAATACCTGCCTTGGCCTCTCAGGTAAATATTATTTTAACCACTGACTTCCTTGAAGTGGACCGTCAATCAGATTTGCAGAAATAAATCTCGACGAGAAAGGAACAATGGGGTTAAAAGGTTATTCTTTGGATACAGGAAGTTCATTTTCTTGGTGTTGCTAAATTTTACTGATACTTTGTTCTCAAACAAATAATGAATAAAAGTATGACTTGTTAAAAGGAAAGCATTACATGTGTGTCTCGTTTCTCACTGCTCTATTCCCACATTTCGCAATGGCATTATTAATAATGGAAATACTGATTTTTGGACAGATGTCTATTTTACTTACACCAATATTTGAAGACAGTAATCTTATTTTACTACTGAAATCAACCCAAAATATGGTATTCATTCTCGCTAAAAAAAAAAATCATATATAGATAAATAGATTATAAGATACGCTTTTAGTACGTCAAAGTGATATGTATATAAAATATTTTAGAAATAGCGCGCTCCTGGTAGTGCGCCTAACTTTTGTTTCTTAGTATATAGTGTAAATACTACGCAGGTGCCTTTGATTTACACACCCTGGGATACATAGGAATGTCATTGTGTGCGTAGATGAAATGTAATACATCAAAAAGAAAAGATTTCTCGATCTCACATTCTCATATTTGATAGCATTACGTCTTCGATCCATGCTATTCAATTTAAACGACGTCTATTAGCGTTTGTCGACTATGCCCTGCCTGTCGAAAAAGCCTAAATCACTTATGAATTATATATATTTTCGGACCTCTTCCAGATTTTATTAACATTTTCCTTGTCTGTCTGCATTTTCCCCTTATCTACACCAAACTTTGATATCGCACATTGCCTCTTTGAACATCAAACGCCACGTTTTAGGGGCGTGTGCAATGGCACTACTTGGTTCAGTATGCTTTAAAAATTCATTCTTCAGTCAATTTTGCACTACCGGTAAATGACATCTTTGAAATTATTTGTTGACAATATGAAAGGTTTTTGGTTATTGATTAAGGAAAAAGATGCGTGCAATACTAAATACTACTGAGTGTAATAGTATAAAAATGCAAAGGTATCTCAAATTAATTAGATATTCAATATGACTTCTATGCCCTCCGTTAATTTGCTCAATTCGTTCTTTTTTGTCATAATTCCTTAATAGTCTGTAAATAAACAATTTTGAGTACATTGTACGTACAGTTTAACTTCAGCTACGGAGAGATGTGCAAGATATTTTTAAAAATTAAACTCGTCCATAAAATAAACAATATTGCATCATTCAAAACCTCCACTTTGATTGGCCAATTCTCATCAAAGTCCATAAAAGAAATTTAATGCGTTTCTAGAATGCATGATCTTTATTTCAATATCAAAATTGAATCACACAGTTCATTAAAAATTCGACAAGCCCGGCCCTGTATTAACCATCGGTAGCTTATTTTGACATTGTTTTGCATGTTTATTTTGGAAAGTTTTGATTAGAATTTCATCAGCCTGCATTTTATTAAAATGTTTATTGCTGATAAATGATATACATTAATGTCTACATTCTTTGAGACAACCCCAGTGCATACATATGCATGTACCTTTGAAAACTATTGTGTGAAAAGAAGTAGAAAAGTATGTGTTTTACTGCACATAACATGAATGCCATCATTATCATTGTTTAAACCTACAGCCATCACTTTCTGTTCAATTTACTCCTACTTTCAGAAATTCGATTAGCAAATTTGGATTTTCATATCACTAAAATGTACATGTATCTTATATAAACATTTTGATATGAAATCAAAGATTCATATTCTTTTAATCAGTGTTAAAACCATGAAACTGTTGTGCTTTATTCCAAAGAAAATAACTGTAAAATATTGACCTGGGGGAGGGGGTGTCAAAACACTATTGGGTTGATTTATTTTTCAATTAAAACATTCCGTATTGCATGCATCAGTCATTACACTTTGGATTGTTCGATGATGATTTATAGGTATCGAGTTGCATGTTTCTTTTAGATAACTACATCACATCAAATATTTTCTTTTAGCCTCTCTCTCTCTCTCTCTCTCTCTCTCTCTCTCTCTCTCTCTCTTGTTCCTCCGTACACTGATACATGACAAAGGAGGTCGGTGGGTAGGTTGGTATTTCTCAGATTTCTTAATTTTTTATTTTTTTTTTTACAAAATCAGTTCAAGAGTATGCTGTGATCCTCCTCCTTTCCCTCTTATCCCCCCCCCCCCCCCCCCCCCCCCCGCTTTGAAATTCCTTCCTATCCATCGTATGTGTGTGTGACATTAAAGTTTGGCAGTAATTAAATAGGATAACCCTTAAGCAGCTGGTAAAGGCACTAAAACATGCCTGATCTTTCCTTATTTATGGTGTTGTGAATTTACTGATGCTACTGTAACGATGAACTGAATGAAAATTAAATTAAAAACTGAAAGTTTAGAATTTAATTACTTTCAACACTGTCTCCAACTTGACGCCCTTAAAGTAGTGTACATGTATATGACTTGAAATCTGTATATGCACTGTGTGCCTAGTACCTGCGCTCCATTTAAGGATCACTCACCTTTAGGACTAGAAGTTCATTGTGTCGGCGATCTCTATCATGTAGATTATTTAATAAAGCAATTTAATTGCATATTATTTCTTGAAATTTGTTTTACATACAAGACTATTATTGTTCCTTCCGTTTTCTAGAATCCATTATCTACATCATATTTGTTTCTACAATCTAACATTTTCGCAGTTTTAAATATTTCATAAATGGTTCATTGATTTAAACTACTTATACCAACAACAGAAAATGATAACCAAATATGACAATTGCACTATTATTATGAATTTATTGAAAAAGATATGCACTTATTATAATTCTTAAGGATAATGAAAGATAGATGACCGAAACAATCGATTACAATAAATGCATCAACCCGCAGAGATCTGTGAAGTTGATGTGATATTTTAAATAAAAATACTCACCTGTAGATTGCAGATTGTAAAATAAGATTTCTTCCAGTCAAGTTGGATTAGTTCTAAACATAAAACACTCTTTAAATTAGGTCCTCAAATGCAAGCTTCTATTTATTTTCTGTCTTTTTATTTTCTGCTCAACTTGAAGTCGCCCACTTGACACGCGTTGTCAATCCTGATTAAATTACATGCGCCGAGTTAACACTATGAAGAAGTTCCCATTAGACCTATAAATACGTTTATACTGTACCAGCCCTAAGACTCCAAGCTTTATTCCAACAAGCATCAAAAGATGTAGACGAACGGCGTGCGTCTATTCCCTCCTTTTTGTTAAAACCAATATGTATTGTTCTCTGATCTGGTAGTGACATTGATATCACTACACTTACAGACTTTTGACTATAGGTGATTGATTGAGCATTTGGTCGTGTAGGTCCGTGTCCCCGAAAAGTGAGCAACAAAATGATTGGTAATTAAGTCGTTGTTACGCATCTCTGTATAGGGTGTTTCACAAACAGCAACGGGTTTAATTTATCAACAATGTCAGGCTTTATCAAATCAGTTTCCGCACTTATTTATGTCCATCTTGCATAACATAGTGAACGAATACGAATTTTGATTAAAGCTGATTTCATTACACGCTTCTCACGTTTTAAGAATGCCACTAAGATTGGAAGACATGCCTAGCAAAAAGCAAAGAGAAAGTTCTTGATTAATTTTGTCTTCCTGTTGTAAGACTCGGATAGATACCCTCACAATGTTTCCAGATAATTCAGTGTATTTCTGCATGAAAAATTTGCATGGCAAAAAGAAATTCGATTTTCATAATAATATTGTCTTCACTTTAGGAACCAGTTTGTAGAATATCTACATTAATTCCACCGTGTTTATTCACAAAATGTGATACAATGCTGGCACGTGGATCTGGTGATTCATAAAAACTTATTTCCGAAAACTTATGTCTCAAGAGTAATACATGTTGCCATTACAGATAAAACTAAACTGATATTTTTTTTATTTTAATTTTAACTGGAGATAGTTTTCCCCTCGTCAATACAGGTAAATTAAAAGAGTCAGCATTCTTTAAGTGCAGACAACGAGGAGCAATTATCTGCGGCAGAAGGGAATTTTTTCCATGTGGTCATTACTCTATTGGGCAATATTTCTTCATTACACCCTCCGGAACAGACCATAAAAGAAATAAATAATCCCGTCAAATCGCATCCGGAAGAAATAGGCAATTCCTTATTTACTTCACTTTGCATTTCGAAATCACAAAAATTGATCTTCACGAATTTATATGACTTAGCAATAGTGCATTTTCGAAGTTCTTCTTATGACGAAGGTCATGTGAAAACGTTGTAGCGTGAAAGGGCTTTAATGACGGTATACTGAATTGTGAAGGGAAAGGTCATTTCAAGTTGAAAAAAACATGTGTCCAATCCTATTGGAAATGTTATATGATCAAAACAAGTCCAGTGCCTGGAAATACGAATAATTTACTTGCTCACTAGCAAGTTACCAAGTTTATTGAAATGAATGAGACTAAATTATTTTCCATTATAGATTAAACTTCCCTAACAGACAACTTACAAAAATGTATAAAATTATCAAACACGCTGGCATACGTTGAAGGTTTGTTAAACAATCAAAAGGAAGTCGCTTTAAGGACGTATAGGTAGTCCTACATCTGTATACTAACAAACATAACGACCAGTAACTTATTGTTAATGAATGGGTAACTTATTTGTAACTTTCATTTAACGTATATATATAACGTCTTTAAACTTATGTCAGTTTGTACAGGCATGTATGACGGTTATTTAACTTACACAGAAAATTAACGTACATGTATGTAAGGAGTGTTTAAGACTAAGAATCAAACGACGGCTCTTTTTACCCCGTGTCATTATAGAAGTGGAAGTACAACATGCCTCCAAAGAAAACAAGGAGGAAAGTTGCAGGAAGACGCTGACCCAAGCAGACACCTTCATCCCTACCACCAGCATGTCTGCGCTCTTCCCGCCTCCGTCTGACCGCCATTCAGACATTGATAGCCAATGGCCCTTTCGTGCAGGTTCCAATGGTGGTATCTATGATGGCATCTGAGCCCTCGACCTCCTCTCATTTATTTAACGAGACACTATATTCCTTGGATGCCGAAGAGGATATGTCTTGCTATTTGAAAGACTTCCCTTCAGGACAACAACACACGTCTAGACAGATGGGACCTTCAACTTGATGGAGAGGGAACATTTGGGTGAAAGATAAGTTAGGTTTTATGAAAAATGCAACAAGACTTGTGTATCTATAACAAGAGACTTACATGTCATGTCAATCGCCTGATTATTTGCTAAAAGTATTACTATCCCAAAGTGTTATTGTGCAGAAACTTTCAGATCTTACTAAGAAAGTAAGAAGGCTCGACAATTGTACAAAACATTTACATCATGAGAAGATGAAGCCTTTCTTTGACCAACGATTTACAATTTATCTTAGGGTTGATCGATCCTCATGGGACTTACATGTATCAATATGAATGGTTGAAAGTGAAAAAAAAACTATTTTAATTTCCAATCAATATAGTTAAATTCAGTTAATGACCAACGAAATTGTGTGTGTTGCCACATTTCTAAAGATGTCAGACATACAAAAACAAAAACCTGCTAATTCATAAATATGTAGAAATTAATTGTGGATATTTGGTAAATCGTGTATAATAGACATACAGTAGAGGGAATACCAGCATAGGAGTTAATGCCCTTGACAACATTTTTAAAAATTATAAATACATGTACTTGATTATCTATGGAAAATATTAACTTTTTCAGTATCATTAGTTTACCAGATTTTTTTATTTTATGCAGTGAATAAAATTCCTTTGAACGATATATTTCTATCATGCACAAAGTTTAAGTTCGTTCCCGAGTTAACATATTGAATAGGAAACCCAACTATTTATGTAATACGTTTTTATCGTTAGTGAACGTTTAGCTTTAACAATGTAGCCGTCTCCTCCGATTTTTATTTATCTGACGTTTGGAGGAGAATCACGATTGGATTATACAGTTGATGCCGAATATCCGTTAATATGTACATGTACTTACATAATGAATGTTGATACCCCTTGATAAATACTTACATTATGGATGCAAGTGTTTCTACGTTTCTTTTTAGTTCATATTTAAAAATTACCGTCCCGTGGGGATCCAGGTTAGAATAGCTCCTTAGTACCCCTTGCTTGTCGTAAAAGACGACTAAATGAGACTGCTAAAACCGAGGTCCCGTGTCACAGATGGTGCGAAACGATAAAAATCTCTCCCTGCTTAAAGACGCAAGCGTCGAGTATAGGCATAAATTTTGCAGTCCTTCACCGGCAATGATAACATCTCCATACGAGTGAAAAATTATCGAGCGGGACGTTAAACAATACACAACCAACTAAAATTACCTACAGAATATTTTATTGATGCGTATAAATCGTTTACATGTATAAGAAGAATTTGAGAAGATGCTATGAAGATTTTAACTCACCTTAACATGACAATCTTACATATCATAAAGTTTAGTACTCATATAACTAAAGCGGAGATTAGGAGCTGCAGATGACCCACTCTATTCGTTATTTATATTTTCTTGTGAAATAAAAATAATGAAATAATCTCCATCCATGATTCCATTACATATTTGAATTTATTATTCCCTTGCAGATGGCCGGTCCAATGTGGCATAGAGAGCTGCTCAAGAGAGGCCGAGGTTAAAGATATCTATGTTGTCCAAAACACATCGGAGAAAGCAAATACAGCATCAGTCACGTATACATGTACCATCTATCTCTAGATACAGTTTCATACTGTTGTTATTTGTGACATTTCCACACGGATGGTGGAGACAAGCTGGATAAACATACTATAAGTTATTAAAAGCATCGGAAAGCTATTAATAGAAGCCCCCTTTGAGAGCAAGGAAGTTCCATGGAGAGGACATTCATTACCCATATAACAACCAGGATAGTGTACAGGCGACCGAATATGTACATTTCGAAAAACTTTTAAGAGTCAGTGAAAATATGGGCGGACAGGATAAAGGAGGAAGTAAAGAGAAGAATATAACATCCCTTCTTGAAGTTTCTGTGGTGTCCTCACCTGTCCCAATGACAACAAATCCGGCGACAAAGCTACCAACTACCAAACATAAATCACATCATGAACTAGTACAACCAGAGACAGGTTTTCTTCATTTTTTCGGACTTGTTGGAACTACAGGACAAGTAGCATACTAAAATATTTTTCTAGATGAAGAATCTAACCAGTCAATTCATTCCACTCCAATGCTGTCTCCAGCTCCGACAGTAGAAAAAGCATTTTTGCCCATAACACAAAAAACTCTCTTGCCTTTACCAGCTGAAACTACAAAGGAAGATACTATTCTTAAAGAGAGACCACCTACAGAAGAAACAAGATAGAGACATCAAAGATGTTTGCAGAGGAAATGCACCAGAAAGATCAGAAGGAAGGTCGATGAATGGAGATACGCGCCTTCTAAGCCAAACAACGCTAGAAAGTAAACTACCACCAGGAGTGCTTTACCAACCCGCTTGATGTTTGACATGGTGAACCACGTGTTCCACCTGCAGAATACTATGATGAATATACATTATGAACTACAAGTCCAGACCGACATTATAGGAGTATAAGGAAGTATAAGGGGTATATAAAATCAAAGAAATGAACCGCCAAGAAACCCCCAGAGCACGGAAACTGCAAGAGACTTGTCTTATCTTTCATGTACACTAAGAGATTCCAACGCAAAAACTGAAAGAAGTAAAATGACTTTACTTTGTTTTTATTCAAATTGTACCCTGGGGTAAATTGTAAGATGTGGGTTAGGGATGAATTTTAAAGAGGAGGTGTTAGTTTGACTGTGTATATTTATAAACATGTATTGTACAAAATTTCAAGGCTATCCGCCATCAGCTAGATTGAAGACGTTTGCACACGCTATTTCACACTCTCCACTCCTCTTAGATCCACTATGACTTGCAGATCTACAAATGTACATAGTTTCTAGTCTATCCGATAAGCCTTATAGGAGGAGAGGCGTTCACAAGTTACTGCGGTACTTTACACCCTCCACCCATCTTAGATGTTAGGAAAAGAATTGGATCCTCACGTCCCGACAATATGACATGTACAAATGGCAATATGACATCTACAAATGACAATATGACATCTACAAATGACAATAAGGCAATGTGCAAAGTATTAAGTTACAGTCTAGGGAGAGGGCTAAAATAGGCTATGAGGCAATCCCTTTCACTTTTTGTGAATAAAATTATTATAAATTTAAAAAAAAAATTAAAAAGTTACTATCCGATAAGCCATATAGGAGGAGAGACGTTCAGATTTTGTGACAGACAGACGGACGGAAAGTATGAAAACTATGTTTCCCTCCGGAAGGGAGGATACATAATTATTTTTCATGGGAGAATGGATGCCTTTAAGGAGGGGTTTACAGTTTTGTCTGTTACAATGTATTTAGTAGTACAACCCCTAACGAGTTAATTCCTCTTTGATGGAGATTATTATTTTGAAGTACATGTATTCTAATCATATCATTGTGTTGATATCCGTACTGTTCTAGATGTATTCTAATAATATCATTGTGTTGATATCCGTACTGTTCTAGATGTATTCTAATCATATCATTGTGATGATATCCGTACTGTTCTACATGTGTTCTAATCATATCATTGTGTTGATATCCGTACTGTTCTAGATGCATTCTAATCATATCATTGTGTTGATATCCGTACTGTTCTAGATGTGTTCTAATCATATCATTGTGTTGATATCCGTACTGTTCTAGATGTATTCTAATCATATCATTGTGTTGATATCCGTACTGTTCTAGATGTATTCTAATCATATCATTGTGATGATATCCGTACTGTTCTACATGTGTTCTAATCATATCATTGTGTTGATATCCGTACTGTTCTACATGTGTTCTAATCATATCATTGTGTTGATATCCGTACTGTTCTACATGTGTTCTAATCATATCATTGTGATGATATCCGTACTGTTCTACATGTGTTCTAATCATATCATTGTGTTGGTATTCGTACTGTTCTACATGTGTTCTAATCATATCATTGTGTTGATATCCGTACTGTTCTAGATGTATTCTAATCATATCATTGTGTTGATATTCGTACTGTTCTACATGCATTCTAATCATATCATTGTGATGATATCCGTACTGTTCTACATGCGTTCTAATCATATCATTGTGTTGATATCCGTACTGTTCTACATGTGTTCTAATCATATCATTGTGTTGGTATTCGTACTGTTCTACATGCATTCTAATCATATCATTGTGTTGATATCCGTACTGTTCTACATGTATTCTAATCATATCATTGTGTTGATATCCGTACTGTTCTACATGTGTTCTAATCATATCATTGTGTTGATATCCGTACTGTTCTACATGTATTCTAATCATATCATTGTGTTGATATCCGTACTGTTCTACATGTGTTCTAATCATATCATTGTGTTGGTATTCGTACTGTTCTACATGCATTCTAATCATATCATCGTGTTGATATCCGTACAGTTCTACATGCATTCTAATCATATCATTGTGTTGATATCCGTACTGTTCTAGATTTGGAGGATTTGTTACTTTGCATACTATTGTAATATGAACTTTTACTGTTTTTTATTGAAATAGCTCCACACATATAGCAACATGCACCATCTACTCAATGAAAGGTGAAGATAATGAACAGTGACCAATCTCATAAATCCCATAAGCAATAGAAAATAGATAGTTGGGCAACCACGGACCCTTGGACACATCAGAGTTGGGATTAGGTGCTTTATGTTATGTTTTAATCTCATGACGTTTCCATTGATATTCAAATACATACAGGTACTCTAAGCTGCAGGCGTATTTTGCTTCTTCTTTTTTTTTCATTTATAGTGATAGTGCAATACTTTATGGACTATTTCAGTTTTTCTTCTTTAATCCGCTAAGATAATTCAACAAACGATTACATTTTGTTGAATAGAAAGAAGAAAGAGTTTTTGGGCAATTGATTTGTCATAAGTTACAAATGAAGTAAAATTATATTGCTTTAATTAGCAAAGCAATTTTTTATCGTTAATAGTTATTGTATTTACCTTTGGCTTTCATCGGTCCGTTTTATCAGTTGATTTACAACGTATTAAATTGAATTGTAACGAACCGTTGAATGATGGTGTTACAACATCTTTTGTTGGAGACCAGACGTATAAGTATGGGCTCTGATAGATTTTTGATTGAAATTTACTGCTCTATTTTTTAAAATTAAATCTTAGGGAAATCTTTAGAACTTGTCAAAATCTGGTACAGTTTTGGTATTAGATCCGAGATAAAAAAAAAAAGAAAAAGAAATTAAGGTTGTGAAAGTTCTTTTTTTATCGTAATTAATATACACATGTATTATAATTAATAAAGCCATCGTTGAATAATCCATCATTTCCAATTTTTAATAGTTGCATTTTATCTTTATTCATCATATCTGTCGGCGTCAAGTAAAATATACATCTGGTCGTTAGAAGGGAAATAACAATGTAGTGCTTTTCTGTTACATATTTCTTGCCGATAATGTTCCACGTTTTATAACTTATACTAAGTCTTGCGTTCTTCCTTCTGTTTTTCAGCAGTCTCTAACATTGAAATTTTCTCGAATGGGACCGAAAACAATATATAAACAAACAAACAAAACAGTTTTTTAACAGATACTACGGCTTTCTAAACTTAAGTCTTAAGATTTTCATACTCCGGAGTCAACATTCTGATGGATTTATTCTTCTGAGCTCTTGCTTTTTAACACGTTAATCAATGGCATTTGTACATGTATATTGTTTTTACTTATCTTTCAAGAAGTTTACATTCATATAAAGACTTCGCAATCTGAAGTATCACAAAATTAATCTTTATCCTCATATCGAAGTGTGACTTTACATCTTCAAATTTAAAAGAAATGCATATGGACATTTTGTACAGTCAGTTTAGGCACTAGATATGACTTTCCGCTTTCAAAATGGGGTAAACATTTTATAATTTCTATGACTTTCTTATCCGAAATTTAATCTCGATAACACCTGCTGTGACACGGGACATTGGAGTTTGCGGTCTCATCCGACGGACTTCCCCATATAGTCACCTCTCACGACCAGCAAAGGGTGCTGAGGACCTATTGTTACCCGTAAACTTCAATTCTAACAGGACATCTCAAAAGTACATAGCAACTAAAACAAAATTTATGTTGGTAACATTAGCACAGCAAAGGTACTAACTGACGAAATTTTTCTCCTTGGAAATAGAAGTGATTATAAAGGTTAAAGATAATATCGAAGGAAAATAACCATGACCTTAGAAAGTCTACAACATAAATAACTACCGGGTAGTACCTACCCAGGAACCTCGAAACTTTCGACTCGAGGTGAATAAGGAAGTCAGTGAGAGGAGTACAAGATTCAGCTGGATTAAAACCGTTTGTAGTGATGATTTAAGCGTGTACAAAAGTATTCCACTAAGAAAGGGTTAAACTTTGTCCCTACCAGGAAAAACGGTGACTATACATATTTACAACATGCAGCTAAGCTAAAAATCAGGCGACTGCGAGAATAACGTTTCTGTAAGAAAGAGGTAATTTTGAAGATGAGGAGATCGAGTCAAAATGTAATTGGACACCTGGGGATGGAAGGGACAAATGACTTGATGAATACATGATAAGTCAGAGAGGACATAATCCATGGGATAAGCTGGAGGGTCAACATTAGCATCACACATTCAAACGAGAGAGCCTCGAGGGAGTGAATGCAAAGACATCACGGGATCGGAAGTAGTCGATATGGATACACATAATACGTAGATCAAGTTACAAATGAAATGTTTAGATAGTCATCAATATGAGGTTAACGTTTTGAGCAAAAATATCGCAAACAAAATCAAGAAACTGATTAATAACATCTACACGAAATCCATATCTTAGGATATTATCTTCTATCCGCATAGGTAAATTCGGTATAGCTTAAGGAATTACAAATGTTCCTTAAAAGAATTGTCCATTAACATCTACTACGAATGATCATCAAAATCCATCAGAATAAACCCCATTTTATCAAATATTACAACATACTGCTGGTTTCCTAATGTATATTTCTTTTTTGCATGGACATTACATTCCTATAACGAATCATTTCTAGTATAGAAGCAAGGGGTGCAATACGAAGATCATTGCACGATAGTAAGGATCACAAGGTCGCAGCACAGGAAATATTGAAAATGAAAAAAATTGTTTTTTGAAATCAAACACTTGTCGTTTAACGGTAAACCCAATACCCAAACTGAAGAGACGGCAATTGAGTCTAAACTGGGACAGAATTATGCATGCATATACATGGGAATGTGTAAACTTCCTTAGGGCAAATGTGTAAAAGAACCATTATTGTATCTTTAATAAATTGATGCTATATTTGAAATCTGGGGAGGAACAGAGAAAGACTTCCAAAATTTTAAAAGACTGAGAGTATTGCAAATGAAATTCAAAACCCTGATTCGATGCACGAGAGCATGTTCTGTATGTGATAAAATTTACCCGAGGGCATGTTCTGCGATAGATGAATTTTTAAACCGAGGCAGGCTACTGACAAATAAGATGATGCTACAGGGGCTTCAACAGTCTCGTTTAAAGTCCGCATTTTTCAAATTATATGGTTGTTATAATGATCTAATTCGAAAAACAACCTGACATTACGTTGGATGCTGTGTGACATGTTTCATTGTTAAGCAGTTCTTTACATACTGATTTTGGCTAAGAATTACCCTCATTTACCTGTTAACGAGAAAGGATCAGCTAACTGGGGATTCTTCTAGACTCCAGATCCCACCAGCTGTGTCCATAATTTTCCTATTTTCAATTTTGTATTCTTCGTAGGATTATGAGATTGACCGTTTTCTCTAAAAGTAGATAGAATTTAGAGATTTGTTTCCTCGGGTATATAAATCAAGCTTACTGACATGCATATGTACCTCAATAAACATTACAGCAATCTTGATACCACAAAAATCAATTCTATATGGTCCAGGATTAAGAGGACGACGAATATTTTCAACAGAGGCATATCTTCAACATCAACGAAAATGACATCAAAACATAGCTATTCGGAGAAAGAACTTACTAGAATTTAAAGATCTTAGGAAGGACCTAAGATCAGTCCTTGAAGAACATGTATGGTCTCGTACAGAATCTTGGCATTTATACAACTCAGTATTCAAAAAATATTGCTTAATCAAGTACACAGGTTTGTGTTATGCTCCCTTGATAGTTCTAGATATTTAGAAAAATTGCTTTGATATCGACCGTTTTGAAATGGTTTAAAAATGCATATTGTGAAAGTAGGAGGTGACACCTTTCCCCCATATTTTGGTAATAAAAATTGATATTTGGTACAATTCTAAGCTGTGGAATGTCGTAGGTAAATCGATGAACGGTTCCAAACCTCTCTCATCAACTTTACGAGTGTCATCTGAGGCACATCACCGAGTATAAATACTGTTTTATAGGATTTTCGTCCCTATACGAAAAAGTAATCCAGCAAAGTCTTCCTTAATGCATAAGACAATATTCTATATCATAGTGGGAATTCACTGATGGATTTGTAATCATTTTTACCTTTAGATAAAATCATAAAAAATTAGAAGGAAAGATTATCTGAAAGTTGTGAATGGAACACAAATACATCAATGTCAATGAAGCAATACAACAGGAATGATAAAAAGGTCATGATCATGGTATGCTATTGAAATTATGCATCGATAAGACATTGCAGGAGATCGGACAGTGTGCAACCACACACCATGTAAGACTACAGGATATTCACACAGAAATGCGGCATCATGTAAATCCTAAATTAAAAGTACATGTAAAGTGAAGATAACACACAGTGATCTATCTCATGAATCCCATAGAGAATATAAAATAAAGAGTATGGCAAACACGGACCCTTAGACACAACAGAAGTGGAAGCATCCCCTGTTGACCGGTCACACCCGCTGTGAGCCCTCTATCTTGGATAAGGTAAACGGAGTAATCTCTGGTCAAAATCAGTTTGTAAATGGTATGAAACACGCCAGACAGCACTCTGCACAACGACAGGTTGTATATACAATCAAAACCTATTTGTTACGCAATCCTTTGTCTTTTTAGGCTTTTATATAGAAGAAAGTCCACTTGTAGTGAAAAATTACCTGTAGGTGTCCAATAAGTTGACAATTGCTGTCCATTATTTTTAAAGGACAGATACTGTCCGTTCTTAAAATAATGGACAGTAATTGTCAACTTATTGGACAGTGCCAGGTAAACCCAAGAACTTATTAGACGTCTACAGGTTGGCTGAAAATAAGAGAAAGACAATACATTTAAATTCCTTACAAGTAAGAGTTAACACAGATATCAGAAAAATCACTGACACTTAAAACGATATTTCCCCTTAGTAGAATTCTCTGCTCCAACTTTAAGATTCACAATTTTCTAACTTCCATTGACCATTATCATACCGCTTCCATGTTGTATTTATATTTAGCTGGATTCAGAGGCACATTCCGAAACTTCTTCACAACGCTTTTGTTTTCTTTATTAGCATATCCTAATTCTGAATTATTATTTTCGCTATCATGAATGATTTCATTTCATTTCACGAGATCGGCTCATTGGATTATTTTGGCTGGCGTTAATTATTTCCTCATCCAAATATTCGAAAACACAATGCTTTTTGAGCTCAAAATTTGCCTCCATAACTTTCTCACCCTCCATATTCAGAATATAACACTCATTAAAATAGTATTCACAGTACTTTCATTAAAATCCTTAAATGATTGTGCAATGAAAATGCCCCCCACCCCCACCCCCCGCGCGCCCATTAGAGGACGACATGTTGATTCAATTCCATTCAATTTATTCGCTCAATCCATGTTAAACAGTACATGAGGTACAATAAATATTATACATGCAAGAAAAATCGTCAGAGAACAATACAACTTTCTTAGATACCAGAGGGGAACATAATATATAATGTATGTTTAAATAAACATAATAGTAATACGTTTAAGAGGTAGCAGAAGAAGAATTACGAAGAACAACAAACAATCTCAAAAAAAATATGAGAAATAAAAACACAGAGATTTCTTAATATTTTCATATTTTGAGTTCACAATAGATTAGAAAACTTCAGAACATTTGGTCTTTCATAAAAAAAAATCGTCTATGTATTTTCCTTACTTGTGAAAAAGTTGAACACTGTAAAATAAAATGGAATTCATCTCCTATTTCTCCTTTAATACAAAATGTACATAGTCTTTCATTCAGGGGAATACCATACCATCTTCCTGTCTCTATGGGTAAACGGTGATTTGAAGTGCGAAATTTCATAAATAATTTTCTTAATTGTTGATATGGCTCAGTACTATAGAGCGAATGAATATAAAAAAGTACAAGATTACTTACTGACACTGTCCAATAAGAGAACAAAAGAAACAGACTTATACGCAAGACTGGTTATATTGTAAGACTATTCAAAAATAGCTTTATTCATAATTATCATTGTCAATGGGTTCACCTGAGCCTGTCCATTCTTAGAACAAAAGATGCATTGTTTTAAGTAGGGTATAAGCCTCAAACTGTCCATTATGTGAGAGAAAAACTGATCGAGGCCCGGCCCGTAAGGCCTCGATCATTTCTTTTTCTCACAGAATGGACAGTTTTTTGACTTTTATCATTTACATAAAATCATTATAACTACAATAGAATTTGCAAAATGCTGACTTCAAATGAGACTGTTGAAACCCCTGTAACATTAACTGACTTGTCAGTAACTTTCCTTGATTTAAAAATTGATCATTCCCAGAACATGCATATTGGAGTCTCGGGTTGATATGGGGTATGATACAGATTTTGCCATGTATTATTCTATATTGATACACTGATTATGACGGGAGAATACGTAATTTCCGGCTTGATAAGCATTTTTCCATGCCGGTCTGATATGCGATATGGATTTTCGGACCTGTCGTTTATATCAGCTATTGTGACGTCACCAGTATCACGCGGTGCAGAATCGGCATAAGCTTTACCAAGTACATGTAGAATGTTTATGATAAATTACAAAATAATTTTGATATGGAGTGTTCGAAGTTGTGTATTCACACAATATTTTTGCTGATTGATAATGAAAGAAACTTATTTTTGTGTCAAGGTTAGTTCAGGGTCACAGTCTGTTCACACTAATATAATTATACATTCTATTATAATGAACAGACATTAATTGTACACATTAGTGCTTTATGTATTCTATTAGAACAGACATCACTTGTTCATAGTAGAGCTTTACATGTGTATTTTTTTTTTGAATTTACAGCATTAACAATATTTATGAACAAAAGTTTGTTTTCTACACAGAACATGCTCTCTCGCATCGAATCTTTTGAGAGATAAAACACCATATACAGGTGACAATGCAATATTGCTATTATTGCAATTACACGATGTCAAGTAAAACCATTACATAAATATGAAAACTTGACGAATGAGAAACTGAAGGAATCCCATTTGTCATGAGTTGTTAGTTTCCAGTTAAAATCTATGTTTCAAAATATCCAAATATGAAGCACACATGGAAGACTGTGATGTCTTATTGAGTTCACTTGGACATATTGAATCAACATCTAAATGAAACTTGTTGATTGATCAAACCTCGTCGATATATCTAAAAGTTGATTTGAAGGCTACAACGATTTTTTTTCTTATCATGTAGAAGCTTTTGAATTAATTCTGCCTCATAAGAATATATAAACAAGTGAGCTAATTAGGAGCACAATTAGTGCCCATGGAAATTCAAACACACTGCTGGAAGTCTAGATTGATTGATTGTATATCATTTAACGTCCCTCTCGAGAATATTTCACTCATATGGAGACGTCACCATTGCCGGTGAAGGGCTGCAAAATTTAGGCCCCTCTGTTCGGCGCTTACGACCTTTGAGCAGGGAGGGATCTTTATCGTGTCAAACTTGCTGTGATACGGGGCCTTGGATTATGCGGTGTGAAATTTGAAGTGTAGTTTCAGCGTGGCAAACTACAGATCAAGTTCGAATTTCGTAACGTTTGATGGACAGGTGTTTAAAGAAATTGATTTTTACTTTGTACGTGATTTAATTCATAGAGATCGGGATTGTGTTCCGATGGAAATGTGGTTGATATTGGACGTCTGAATAGAGGTAGTCGACGAGCCTCGATCGTAGATTTTGTAAAAGATAACTTCATTATCTTAACATTTCAAGTTCATTAATCACAAAAGAAACATATCAAGGAAAATGGATATCAAATATATTAATCACGCAAGTATTTTCGTGTAGTCGGTGAGCGAAGCCTGATGCGTCGGTAGTTCTCAATTTACCGCAATCCTGTAATCGCGGGTATTCGAAATCGGTCTTCAAATAGTTGATAGTAAATAGTTTTTAGAAGTCCTTTATAAGTATTTAACATATATGAATATGAATGTTATATCGGTGTATTGTTTTGTGTCCCATTCGCACACTTATTTAAATATTTCCCCCATGTTCTGGATCCGGGTTAGAATAGGCCCTCGGTACCCCTTGCTTGTCGTTAGAGGCAACTAAATAGGACGGTCTTTCGGATGAGACCGCAAAAACCGAGATCCCGTGTGAATGTTACAGCAGATATGGCACGATAAAGATCCCTCCCTATTCAAAGGTCATAAGCGCCAAGCATAGGCCTAAATCATGCAGCCCTTCACTAGCAATGGTGACGTCTCCATATGAGTGAAATATCGTCGAGAGGGACGTTAAACAATATAAATCAATCAATCATGAATATTTCCTCCACATATTTTGTCCAAAGACTAAGACTATTTCATCCCTGATAAAAACTACATGCGTCAACAAAACTAATTCGATACTGGAAACGTGGTGACTTTGTATCAGTGCATCGGGTCAAAGTTCAAGGTCAAACAACATCAATTGTACGTTCTTTCAAATATTAAGTCTAGTCGTCAAGTAATGGGGGTGTCGGTAGGGGACATGCATGATTATGCAATACTTTCAGAATGCTTGTTTTTTTTCAATTAGTGACAGAACTTCATTTCTATTATGAATTATGTCGAAGATTATGCCAGACGATGAGCTAGATATGAAAAAGAACTTGATACCTCATTAGAATGGATTAAAATATCAGAAGAATATTAAAATCCCGTATTATATAGATCAAACCAAAAGTACGTACCATCTATCCTTCTGTGTTTTGTAAACCAGACGTGATCAAAGAATTAGATAGGTTTAATACATGAGAAATATGTTTTGGTTCCAGCTAACAAAGCTTGCAACAACTTTGTCTTTTTGTTTGTAAGGCTCATTATTACAATTTTCTTTTCTTTTTTTAAAAACGAACTTGACATTAATTCCACATTTGGTAATGTACTCCAACTGACTTTTTAAAAAATGAAAATCATGCTTCAGTTTTAAACACATTTAATATTCCAGTCAATAGATTGGATGAATATGAGGTACCGTACCTATATTGGAAGCCTAAACTTTACAAGAAGCCTTACAAAAAAGACACGTTGCTGGTTCGAGTAAAAGTTCTACCAAGCCCCTATCTTTGCTCCTCATGAAAGTATTAACAGCTGTTAAGGAGAAACTTCAAACGTACTGTGCTACAACATATGCCAGAAGCGGTGTTTCAAAAACAAATCTAAAGAACTTTAAGTAAATTTGAAATAGCAAACATTTTCTCAAATCAGCAAAAATCAAAACGTATGACTTTTTAACACTTTACATGACCAATCCTCACGATGAATTAAAGAATAGCCTTTTTGACATCATATACAGTTGTTTCTTCAACAAAAATGGAGAAGGGAAATATTCGTGTTTAGTGATCAGTTATCCTAATTACTTTCTTAAACACCACTCTAATTTCATGCACAAGTACTCTGAAGTTGAAATAAAAAATATGATGAGTTTCTCATTGACAATATCTTAGCAGCCTTTGGCGATCAGGTCTTCCAACAGTTTATTGCAATTCCCATGTGCACGAATTGTGCTCCTTTGTTAGCTGACCTGTTTTTGTATTCTGATGAAACGGAGTTTATTAAAAAAAACTTGCGGCCCTCCACTCGACGATTAGATGTGTCTACGACGCTTTACCTTTTAACAATGAAAATGTTCATTCATATGTCGATTTAATATATCCCTGTGAACTCGAGATAAAAGACACCACAGAGTCCTCCACACCTGCTTCGTACTTAGATATTTTATTGACAATGAACATTAACTGCAAACTAACAACTAATCTTTATGACAAACGGGATTATATCAGCTTCTCTGTCATCAACTTACCATAGTTAAGTAGCAATATTCCATTATAACCTGCATATGGTGTTTATATTTCTCAAATGATTCGATACACATAAGTTTGTTCTGCGTATGATCAGTTTTTAAATCGAAGCAGGCTACTGACAAACAAGTTGATGTTATTACAGAGGTTTCAACAGTCTCATTTAAAGTCAGCATTTCATAAATTCTATGGTCGTTATAATGATATATTTTGCCACTATAGCCTATAAATAGGTCAATTGCTGAAGTATTTGTGATGTGTTTTATACCTATTTTTATTTCGTTCTTGCCACACTGATTTTGACTACGGATTACTCCGTTTACCTGATCAAGACATAGGGCTCACAGTAGGTGTGACCGGTCGACATGGGATGCCTTACTCCTATTAGGCACCTGATCCCACCAAAATACAGCGTTCGTTGAACATTGATAACACATATGGCGTTATGTAAACCCATTGTACAAGTGTGCTATATATGAATATACGACTTTATGTGAACTCTTTTGGCGTTGAAACAGTTATAGTATTATAAAAAGTCCTTTTATGATTGGTAAACAATGCAGAGACACTACGTCACCTAAAATAAGTGATACACTTTGTACAGACGTCAGAATTATGCAATGCCATCTCTGTAGATTGAAAGGGACTAGGGTTTCTGGCCCCGACAAACATCTTCAGTTAACAATAATTCAGTAAGTTCCATGTTGAAATGGTTATTATCAAAAATAAGTTTGAGTTGTAATTTCAACTTTTGATTATGACGTCATATATACATATCGTTATAATAAAGTTTTACATTTTCTCTGAGACAGTTATGCACACAGGAAACATGGACACCAAGCGTGAAACAAAACTATTTTCACGTTTTACAGAATATCTAACATCTCTCAATTAGTTCACGGCTTACACATTTCGTCCACACCTTCGGAAAACAAGAAGCTTGCCATGTTGTACATAGTAAGTTCAGAAATAACAATCGGTTATCTATTCAGTGGCGGATCTACAGGGGGGTTACGGGGGTTGCACCCCCCCCCCCCCCCCTTTTGGATTCGCTAACAAGAGAGAGGGGGAAACAAGGAGGATTAAGTAACATCATTAGCGTGATGTTTTGAATGATAAAATCATGGATTATTTACGTGAAACGAGATGGAAATTGACATCTTATTCTAATTACGAGACTGTGTGGTTTTTATAGAAAACTTATTAAACAGGAGCTTAACAAACGTGTGCTTTGTTGGGGTCCAGATGAAGAGAAACTGAACATCGACGAACTAAGGAGCGCGCTCATACCAGACGACATTGAATTATTAAAATCCTAGGCCATGGAAATTGTTTATACAATTGTGCGTCAACATTTCTACCAGGTGATGTTAATTTAAATTATCTTTTATATAGTTTGTAACTGTAATGTTTCATTGTTGATTGGTTGATTGTATCTTGCTTAACGTCTCACTCGAGATTTTTTCACTGATATGGAGACGTCACCAAGACCGGTGAAGGGTTTCAAATTTAGGCCTATGCTCGGCGTTTACGGCCATTGAACAGGGAGGGGTCTTTATCGTGCCACACCTTCTGTGACACGGGACCTCGGTTTTTGTGGTCTCATCCAAAGGACCGCCCCATTTTGTCACCTCCTACGACAAGCAAGGGGATACCGAGGATCTATTCTAACCCGGATCCTCACGGGACTGTAATGTTCATTTTATTTTTTTTTTAAATGAATTTCTGGGAGTAAATCGGAATGTATTTTAAAACAGGATTCGTTTTAAAATCAAGAATGACAGATCTACGTCTCATAATTATACAATAACATTAATCCAAAGGTGTTACACGTCTCATGTTAATTTCCCTAAACGTGTTGCATGAAATATCGATAAAATTAAGTTAATCAAATATATGATAAAACCAATTTGAACTTATGTGTTGATTCAAACATTTTTGAAAATAAGTTTTAAAGACGTGTATTGACAAAATTTGCCAAAATAATTAGAGGTTAAATCAATAAGCGATTTATATGATTTTTAGCGTAAAAATGGAGGGGTATCCCCGAACTTCAGAAAAACGGCCTCCGTGAAACAAAATAACTCTAGCATGAATATGTTCTTGGACTTTTCCGCTAAAAAAAACCGTCGCTTTGAAATTTTGTTTCACGGGGGTATTTTTTTGTAAAATTCAAAAAATCGAAACGACTTCACTGATATTATATTCATCTTCACCTGTACGTTAGTTTTCCTTGAAAATGTATGAGCTAATGCGTGGTTCAGTGGGTTAGGTCGTCGAATTTGATAGGTAAAGATGGGTCCTTTTTTAAAACGACCGTGTTCGAATCCCTCACGAACACATTTTTTTTTTCATATTACATTTTCCATCTAGATTTTTTCTTAATTGAAACACACTTCTAGTTTTTATAAATGTTTCAAGTCAAATATCTGTTAATTACAATGTGCTGAGTTTGAAGTAAACCTTCAACCTGGACACTGTTTAGTTTGTGAATGGGATTCGCATGCAATACCTGTGTTTTAATAGTCAAAGTTGCTAACGAGAACATGTATGTTTTTCTGAGTGAAAGGTGTTGACAAAGGCATAATATGGTGTCTTTCGCGAAAAACCGTTGTGAACTTTGCAAAGCTCTGAAAGAAAAACTTTAAGGCCAAACAAGGTAAACAACCGTTAAACAGTTTGAGTGGATAATATGTTATGTATTCCAGTAGTATATTTGCTATGGTGAATTAATGTTTTCAGGGGCATGTACATATAATTTTGTTGAACTGTATTAATGCTGTTAAACTTCCCATATTTTGTTTGTGGTCAGAGTTATGTACAGTTGCTAACTGATGGTTGTAGAAATAATACATACGAGTATAAGACTGTAGTAGTATAGAATATTAAATATTTGATAAATTCGTAACATGTAACCGTATACATTGTTTCTGATACTCAGAAGAGAAAAAAAAACTACAATTTAATTTTCACGATTTTAAAACTATTTATGTTTATACTACATGTATAATGTATTGACACATAAAATATATTAAGCTTGCCCTTAGTACTAGGGAATCCTAGAGGTATTTAAATGGCAAATACACAACATGAGTATAAATATGGATGAAGGTCAGTTCTACGTCACGAGTCCTAGCAGGGAAAATTCCCGCTTCGGTGCAACACCCTCTTTGAATTTTGAAATACAAATTGATAGCATTCCTGTTCAGTTGTCGTTTAACTATGTTACCGTACGTTATAACAACTCTCATTTCCTCTTCAACCCCCCCCCCCCCCTCCTAGAAAAATGTCTAGATCCGCGCCTGCTATTTAACGATGAATTGATATTAACTTGAAAATTCCCGGGCTGATATTTATATGTACTTTCATTTCCAACAGAATTAGAGCCCGGCATTGTATATCTGTTTGAATGTAAAAATAAGGTGTCCTGTATGGGCATTGAACTCGGTGTACAATTTTCTAAATCAAGTAATCTTACCATCGGCCATTAAGTAAAATACAACGCGATAACACCAATTCAACAGTATATAAACATACATTTACGACGCCATAGCAGCCTTTCGACATTGGGTAAAAGTATGCCAAGATCCGACAATAAGTAGAATATAACTGGACATTGCTTCCTGTAAAGTTGTATAACAGTTGATAAAACACAAAGTCATTCGACTCTTGAGTAAAATGCTATGTAATGTACATTTGGAAAGTCATAACAGTATTTAACATGGGATATAGTGAAGTCGCAGAACATTAGATAAAGCATGGCGTCATGTAAAGCCTTTCAACATTGGGTAAACAGTAAGTCATGGAAAACAGTTGCACTCTGAGTATAGTTACAACGTCGTGTTGATAGATGCATTGGTATGTACATTCAAAGTCAAGAACAGTCAGTAGACATCGAGTAAATGTATGACGTCATGTACAATTTCCGATTGTATATTGTTTAAGGGAGTTAGCACCTGAGCTTTTGAGCACAACTGCACAGGAGGCTAACTAAGTATTTTGTGGTTCAATACTGATCCCATTGGTGCAAACATATCACACATCTATTACTGAACCCTATCCAGTTGACAATATTTGGTGTCAATTCAAATTTTGAAAGAGTTTTGCAGGGACTACATTTTGTGGCGGAAGGATTGATTAGCATGATATTACAGTTTCTGTTTCATCAAATATATCTTCTATTTTTATACTCCTATACGTGTATTTCAGGTCTATATTTTATTATACATGTATCTGAGACTTGGAACTAGTTCAAATGTTGTAATTTATTAAAGTTGGTTGATACATTTTCCAAACAGAAAACCGATTCTTAAAAAGTTAATATTAACTTACTCGAAATTTTGTAAAAAAAATTCAGTATTTTCACCAATAATATTGTCCTCGAGATCGAAGATCGGGGGGCATATTGTTTTTGTCCTGTCTGTCATTCTGTCTGAAACTTTAACCTTGCTAATAACTTTTGAACAGTATGTACTAGAGTTTTGATATTTCACATGAGTATTCCTTGTGGCAAGACCTTTCCGTGGATACTAAACCTTTTGACCTTGGTATTTGACCTACTTTTATTTTATTTATTTTTTACATTGTTTATATCTTCTAAATGGTAAATATTACAGTTTTGATCTTGCACATGAGCATTTCTTGTGACAAGATCTTTCTACTGGTACCAAAATATTTGTCCTTGTGACCTTGATCATCTTTGGAATTGGCCATTATCGGAAGCATTTGTGTTTCACAAACACATCTTGTTTAAATTCATTTTAGATATTAAGACAAGACCTTAAAAATTATGTGGAATTCTAGAAATTGACATTACTCCTAATATGTCCTTTTAAACTCTCAAATTAGATAAGAATTTTTTTGTATCTCAAGTGCAAAAAAGGTCATTATTTATTTCCGTTACTTGTATTAAACTTTTTTTTTTATCTCTATTGTTAGAAGACATGATTATATATCTATTTGATATAATGATTGATAGGTGCTGCTTGTGTTGTGTTGACACCAACAGACAAATCAAGTTTAATTTGAATAAATAGCCAATTTAAGTGCAAAAGGTCATGTTTAGAACACTGTAGCTCAATAACAAGCATTGCGACCCAATTTTTTTCTTCTTATTTTCCTAATTCTCTTTCAGTGTAGAAATCAAAAATACACTTTCCAAAACAACGACATTTATACTCGAAATCTCAGATTCGAACCTCTTTAAACGTCCCTCTCGAGAAGGCGATGATATGACTTCGTATAAAGCCATCGGTAAGTGGGTACATACAGTATATGAAGTCATGACAAGCAATTGGACACTGGATACAATTTTAGTTAATCTGTTAGTGGTAAAATAGGGTGAAGGATTGGGTTTTAAAAATGTCTTGTAAAGTCAAGAGACATAAAAATACGATGGCGCGATATGATGTAAAAGCAGTGAGTGTATAAACATTGGGTAACAATGCGGACTTATTTATGCATAGCTATCATTGGAATCCAATAGTCAACAGGGGATCCTTTCTCCTCCTAGGCACCTGATCCCACCTCTGGTGTGTCCAGGGGTCCGTGTTTGCCCAACTATCTATTTTGTATTGCTTGTAGGAGTTATGAGATTGATCACTGTTCGTTATCTTCACCTTGCACAAGAGGAAAACGTCACGTAAAACATTTAAACATTCCTTAGAAATTCTATTTCGTGTCAAATCAATGGACTTACTATATCATATAAACCCCTCGACATTGAAAAAAGCATTCATCATGTAAAGCTATTATAGAATGGGACTAATTCAACTCATGATTGGATACTGGGTAATCTATAACCATTGACGTTAGTGAAAATTCTAAGTTGTAAGTCAAAGTCAACAAACATTCAAAGAAAATTAAAGTAGTTGAAATCTTGCGAAGTTTAGACCATCGGACATGGGGTGATGATACATAATCGTGTAACTTCATTTTGACATTGGGTGAAACAAAGAATTGGACATTGGTTAATTACAAGATATAGTGTAACAGAATGTTATAAATTTATACAACCTAGAGATCAGAATTAAAAGCATGATGCATTTGCTTTCGAGTCGAATTACACATGTATAAAAATCTGATTTTAAAATTTTTGAAATACAACTAGTTAAAAGGAATCGCTTTACTGAATAGAAAGGGGAGAATTTCTCAAAACATTCTAGGACACCCCCCACCCCCATTATCCTTTAGATGATCATCCTTCACATGTCACATCACAGGGTTCATTAAAATCGTTACATTGGTGAGAAATGTTTATTGTTCAAGCTGTCGAACGTGTTTTCTCTTACAGGAGAGTTAGTGGACGGATTGGTTACTTATAGCAGCATTGACATTCTCTCTTACAAAGTCATTGACATGCTTTTTCAAGACGAAATTACTCATCATGTTGAAACCAAGTCACTTAGACATTGTCAATCTGTTCCGCGTCTAATTTAAAATTGTTAGGAAATGATACTTGTGTATATAATGAAAGCCAATGGCTACATGTATTTCTCAATAGTGAGATTAGAAACTTTGCAGTGCTTAGATATAGACCATCTTAAACTTAATCTACCTACGTATTCTTTGTTTTTCGTCCTCTTTCAATTACAGTCCAGCTGAGCATGCCATTACTCATGATGTTGATATATTTGAAAATCAGGACCTGAAATCACTTATTTTAAAAGGAACTAAATCCAAGAGAACCTCTGTCTTTCAAGTGGTGACAGAACTTCATCTCTGTTATGAATTCTGTCGAAGATTATGCCAGACGATGGATTAAATGTGAAAAAGAACTTGATACTTTAACAGAATGGATTAATTAAAAGGAATATCAAAATCCCGTATTAGACACATCAAACAAAAAGAACATATCATTTATCCTTCTGTATTTAGTAAACCAGATGTGATCAAAGAATTAGATAGGGTACATGAGGAATATGTTTTGGTTCCAGCTGATAAAGCTTGTAACAACATTGTCTTTCTAAGGCTCATTATTACAATTGTATTTAAACGAACTTGGCATTAATTCCACATTGGGTAATCGTACTTACACTACAACTGCCATTTCAAAACATGAAATTCTTCAAAATCATGCTTCAGTTTTAGTCAATGGGATGGATGAATAGGATTTACCGTACCTTTACTGGATTCCTAAACTTCACAAAAACCCTTACAAAGAAAAAGACATTGCTGGATCGAGTAAGTATTCTACCAAGCCTCTATCTTTGCTCCTCAAGAAAATATTTACAGCTGTGAAGGAGAAACTGCATACGTAATGTGCCACAACATATGACAGAAATGGTGTAAATCAAATCAGCAACATCAAAACGTATGACTTTTCAATTCTTTACGCGACCATTCATGATGATCAATTAAAGACTGGACTGTTTGACATCACAGACAGTGGTTTCTTCAACAAAAATGAAAAAATGAAATATTTATACCTAGTGATCAGTCATTCATAGCATTACTTTGTTAAACATCACTATGATTTCACGCACAAGTACTCTGGAGTTGAAATAAAAAATATGCTTGAGTACCACATTGACAATACCTTCGTTGTCTTTGGTGATCAGGTCTTCCAACAGTCTGTTGGAATTCCCATGGGCACGAATTATGTTCCTGTGTTAGCTGACCTGTTTTTTGTTTTTTTTATATTCTTATGGATAAGAAATTATTCAAAGGATTCTACATGAGAAAAAAAAAATTCTAGCCGTGGCCTTCAACTCGACATTTAGGTATATCGACAACGTATTTATTTATTAACAATCATCATTTTCATTTATATGTTGACTCGATATACCGGTATCCCTGTGTCTCGAGATAAAAGACACCACGGAGTCCTCCACATCTGCTTCGTACTTAGATATTTTATTGAAAATAGATATTAACGGCTAACAACTCAACTTTATAACAAATGGAATGATTTCAGTTTCTCCCTCGTCAACTTCCGAAATTTATGTAGCAACTAGATGAAACCCCGCGCAGGCGCGGGAAATCACGATTGAATAATATTTTTCTTATATTCTTTCGGCAAAATGTTGAATATAAATAGTATTACGTAGAGAAAGAACTTTTTAAATGCGTGTTTCAATTGTTACGCTCATGAATTGAATGAACGATACCTTTAATTCAAATAAAACTAAGAACAAATTTGGAATAATTGCATGCATTACTTATGTTATATTTATTGACAAACCGTAAATAAAACTTGATTATTACGAAATCAGTTGGGGCTCCAAATTTAATGTTCCTTGTGTAACATAAATGATCTCTCTCGGTATTGAAAATTAGATAATGATTTTACGAATGCAATTGCAATCTGTCATGCCGAAAAGTTGACCAAAGACAAAATGAAATAATTTCACACTCAGTATTGCGAATGTGTTTATAATGGTTGTTTTCGGTAAATTTCGGTAACATATCTTAAGTCATAAGGCGCAAACTTCCCAGAACTGTCCCAGATTATTCGATATCTGACATATTGTATTCGACCTGATGCTTACTTTCAAGATCTGTGTCACCCAAAACATGTTCAACCAAACTGAAATAAAAACTTTTTTATGTTTATTCATGTGTTTGTACAAATCAGTAACTGTTAATAAATTATTCTAAAAAGTCGTAACAATGACTTCTATAATCGCGGGAAAAAATTAAGAACATTGAAAATATGAGATAAATATCGTATTTACAAATTTATTGATGTGTCATATCGTTGGTCTTGGGAAGAGGGGATAAGTAATATAATTATAAATCTTCATGCAATTATTTATATGAGCCTTGCCAAAACTATTATTAGTATAACCAACACTGAACGGCTACACAATTTTAATCTGATCATGTTCTACAAACTAATCACAACTTCTCGACGGAAAGGCTCGAGAATGTTCGATTGGCTGTAGACCAAGCGTCTATGATGTTGCACCGATTGAAGAAACGAACAGGCATATTTTATTTATTCAACAATTATCAAAACTTATTTCTTATGTAAGATCAAAATCAAACAACGATATGCAAAGGGTATACTCCATATCGTATTATCCTAAGTTGTCATTTAAAAGCTGGCTTAGATCCGCCAAAGCGTGTCCTCCACTCTACTCTCATTTTTGCTATTTCAGGGTAGTTTATCGGAAATGAAAGTAGGTTTTTGATTAATTTAACAATATTTACTTATCAAGTAAGATTTTATTATAGCTTCCGGACTTCATCTCACATGTGAAACAATATCAAAGGTGCAAACAGTAACTCTGGAGCAAGCGTTTCGGAGTTTATTGGCAAAATTTATTAATTTATAAGTATAGATATTCCATTATCACCTGTACAGTTGTATATGAAGTCAATTAATTCGATACACAAGAGCTTGTTCTCCGTATGATCAATTTTTAAATTGAGGCAGGTTACTGACAAACAAGTTGATGTTACAAAGGTTTCAATAGTCTCGATTAAAAAATGGTCGTTATAATGATCTAGTTTGCTAATATAACCTATTATTGGGTCAAATGGTGTCTGACGTGTTTCATGCCGATTGTTAGGCCTTTCTTACTCCGTTTACCTTATTCTCACGGCGGGTGTGATCGTTTGACAGGGGGTGGTTACACCTCCTAGGAACCTGATCCCACCTCTGTAATGGCCAAGGGTCAGTGTTTGCCCAACTCTTTATTTGTATTACTTATCAAAATTGGTACCGTGGAAGTTTTTACATTATAGGAGATTTGTATTCCATATAGGAGTTATGAGATTGATCACTGTTCGTTATCTTCACCTTTCATTAGAACTGTTCCTTTTTTAAAATTCTTTTTTATTTCTTTATACAATAACTGTATAACTTATCTACAGCTGCATACTACATGTAGTTATAATGGTTAATTATTTCTGTATTCAGATAAACTATTCCTAATAGTGCTGGTAATCCAGATTTTACGAGTACATATACAGAGGTCCTCTTGAAATTGAACAGTAATAGTAGATAATTCATAATTTACTCGAGTAGAAGTGAAAATAATGTGTTTTGTTTTTCTTCTGGACAAGTGATTGACCTAGATCCGTCTTCTAGACAAGGGATTGAAGGATATATCTTCTAGATAAGGGATTGGAGTATATATCATCTGGACAAGTGATTGGAGTATATATCATCTGGACAAGTGATTGTAGTATATATCATCTGGACAAGCGATTGACATATCTGTCTTCATTACAAGAGATTGGAGTATATATCTTCAAGAAAAAGGAATTGTTTATTTCTTTCTTCTAAACAAGATATTGGCATAGATCTGTGATCCGGACAAGGAATTGGCAGATATGTCTTCTAGGTTAGGAATCAGCATAGACCTGTTGTTTGGAATTAACACTAGTTTAGTTTCTGTGCAAGGGATTACATGGCATAGATCTGTTATACGGAATAAGGGATTGGTATATATCTAGTCTGGACAAGGCATTAACTATGATTTAAGGAACTGTATTATCTCTAGCCTGGACAAAGCGTTGACTACGATTTATCTTCTGGACAAGGAATTAGCATAGATCTGTCTTCAAAACATGGGAATGGCTTATTTAATTCTTATAAACAAGGTATTGCCTTACATTTTTCCTAAACAAAAAATTTCAATAGAACTGTTTTGTTTTTGATTTTTGGACAACGGGTCACCATAGGTGTCTGGCAAAGGATTAACATATGATCAGGAGATTGACATACATTTGTATTCTGGACAAGGAATTTATGTGGATGGGGAAATATATGAACATATCGAACAGTGATCAGTCTCATAAATCCTCTAAAGAATACAAAATTCAGACTTGGGAAAACGCGGAAGCACCAGAGGTGGGACCAAGGTGGAGTAAGCACCTCTTTTTTAACTATCGCACTAGCCATGAGTCTGCAAACGGAGTAATCCGTAGTCAATATTAATATTGAAAGAATGACCCAAGTATGAAACACATCATACAGTATTCAACCTTATAACATACCGACTATAGAATTTGTAAAGTACTGACTTATATCAGACTGTTGAAACTCGTGTGACATTTACTTATTTGACAGTAGCCTGCATTGGTTTGAAAATTCATCATTCGCAGAACATGCTCTCGTGTATCGATTAAGTTGAGATACATAAACGCGATGTACTGGTGATAGTAGGATATGGGAAGTTAACAACTGAGTCACCCCGATTGTTATAAAGTTGAGTTGTTAGTTTGCTTTTCAGTAAAATATCCAAATATGAAGCAGATGTAGGAGACTGTGGTGCCCTCTATTTCGAATTCACTGGGATGAATGGAATCGACAAATGAATGTGAATATTAATAGATAAAACCATAAATGTTTAAAGCTTAGCAAGAAACTTCTTCCTCTCATATAGAAGCTTAACTCCGTCTCATACTTATACCTGTCATCGGGTAAGATGCGGTCTGAAAAGTTTAATACCAATTGACGCCGTTTTTTAGTTTGACTACGGATTACTCCGTTTACCCGATCGAGGTATAGAGCACACGGCGGGTGTGACCTGTCGACAGGGGGTGCTTTCTTCTCCTAGGTACCTGATCCCACCTCTAGTGTGTCCATGGGCCCTTGTTTGCCCCACTATCTATTTTGTATTGCTTGTAGGAGTTATAAGATTGATCGCTGTTCGTTATCTTCGCCTTTCATGAAGAGAAAACGGTGTAGCAGATATGTACTGACCTACATAGTACCAAAAAGTATAATAACAACAGAACTTTCAAGAGTAGCGATGTCACACTAAATCATAACAAAATGCATAAGGTCGCAAGTTTAGTCAGGGAGTATTTTGTTTTTTAACTTGTCGTCTGTCAGTCCGAAACTTTAACCTTGCTCATAACTTTCGAGTGTTCAGTTACAGGGCTGTCATATATCATGTGACCAGGACTTTCTTTAATTCGGTCTAAAGGGTTTTGTTTACCTTGTAACCTTGATCTGGGAGTTTGACCTACCTTTATGAAATCCTTACCTAATCAATATCTCATCAACTCTTTCACACTTAGTATATAGATTCTTTTTATGTCAAGATCTTTCATTTTATACCATGATCCTTGACTTTGGAGTTTCAAAACTTTAACCTTGCTCATAACCTTTGAATGGTGAGAAATATGACATTCATAGATTTTTTGACCTACTATTACTAAAATTAGCCTATTCAATATTTCCTGAACTATTTAAGGCAGGGTTCTCATATTTTGTATATAATATATTTCTTACGGCAATACCTGTCATTCGATACCATGATATTTGACTTTGATCTCCGAGTTTGACCAAAATATCAAAATTTTAACTGAAACTTTAACCTTGCTATAACTTTTGAATGGTGATTGGCAGGACTCTTATATTCCATATGTGCATTCTTAAGACTTTTCTTTTAGATACAAATTATTACCTTGTTAGCTCACCTGCACTAAAAGATCAAGTGATGTTTTATCTGTAAATCTTTTTCACATTTTCATCTTCTCCAGAATCACAGAGCCAATTTCATTTAAATTTGGCACAAATCATTCTTGGGTAAAGGAATTCATATTTGTTCAAGTGAAGGACACCACCACCCCTTAAAAGGGGAGATAAAGACGAAAAGACAAAATCAGGATGGGGTCATTTAAAAACTTTCCCAAGAATCACTAGGACAGTAAAGTTAACATTTATGTGTAAACTTCCTGATATAGTGCAGATTCAAGTTGTGGGTGTAGGATGGTGCAGATTAATGTTTGTTCAAATTATATGGTCTTCGATATTAGGGTGGGGCCACAATAAGGGATCAAAGTCTTACATGGGAATATTCTGGGAAACATCATTAAAAATTTATCTCAATAACAGCAGGGCCATCATTAGTCACATTGATATTCAAGTATCTTCAGGTAGTGAAAATTCAAGTTTGTAAAATTCGGAAGCGCCGGAGGAAGAGTGGGGCCAGAATAGGAGATCAAAGTTTTATATGGGAATGTAAAGGAAATTAACTACCTTTGTAAAACAATTTTCTTCAACGGTAGCAGGACTACAGCAAATTATATCAAAATGCAAACGTTTCTATATTATGTAGATTCAAGGGTTTTTTTACACTGAGGCTAGAGTGGTATAAATTTACTATAATGTATGTGTATACAGGAAGGGAAATCTCCCCAGAACAGCAAGGTCATGTTAGTATTGAGACATCCCCATGTTGTGTGAATTCAAGTTCGGTTATGACATTACCCTTTGGGTCTAGGTCGAGACCACAATCTCAGGTCAAACATTTTCATGGGAATAAAGATTGAAAAAAGATTTTTGAAATCATAAATATAGCTTAACAACAGCAGGGCTAAGGTGAGCGATGTGGCCCATGGGCTTCATGTTTGATGAAGGAATGAAATGTATATGATGTGAAAACTGTTGTCAAATTTCTGACCATTTAATAAAGCAGTTACTGACTTTTGATGAGGTCTATTCGTGACTATACAAACCTGGTCGGGTTTTGGTTGACCTCAGCATATCTGACCAGGTCCTTAGACTCACGAGTAAACCTCATCGAAAGTCAATATATGTATAATATACTGTGAATATTCCGGAGAATATTGCCACATTTATTAGTTCGTCAAAATTTCAAATATTTCTCTATGAAAGTAATTTGATAAATGATTATAAATCAAACAGATTTATTTCAGTGCTCGTTTTACCGAACTTTAATAATTTCTGTACAGTATTTGTTAGCCGGACATATGTAATATATCTTTTTTTAATTTACTGGACCATGGTACATGTAGGTGTAACTACAAAAATTACAATATGACAGCTTGTAATTTGTGTGTTTACACTCACCCGGTAAATTAAAAAAATTAGAACATGACGCATATATCAAATTTCAGTAGAAAAATGGTCCACCTCTAGCTATAACTATCATGATTTGTTCAAGTTGAATTAATTCTTCCATACCATAAATAAATTGGTATATGACAAATGACTATATACCTGTGAACTAATCACTAAATGAAATGAACATCATGATATACCGTGGCTGAAGATATCATTCAGGTGACACAACATTCTGCAATGTAACTATCTATCCCTCACGTAGATAACGCTATCTTTGAAGAAGCTGTTTCGGTGTTTCATGAAATATCGAAGCCCAAAACTTCTCTAGATCCTTGACCTTGAAGGTTGACTTAAATTTTGAAACTTTGGAATGGTGAGAAATATGACATTTAAATATTCATTCCTTTGACAAGAATGCTCTTATGGTACAAAAGTGTTTGACTTTGAACTTAGATTTTTGACCTACTATTACTAAAATTAGCCTATTCAATATTTCCTGACCTACTTAAGGCAATGTTCTCATATTTTGTATATACAATGTAATAGATTTCTTACGGAAGACCTGTCATTCGATGATGTTTGACTTTGATCTCCGAGTTTGACTAAAATATCAAAATTTTAATAAAACTTTAACCAACAAGACAAGACCTTTCTTTTAGATACAAATTGGTTTTACCTTTTTAGCTCACCTGTTCTAAAAGATCAAGTGAGGTGTTATCTGTAAACCTTTTTCATCTTCTCCAGAATCACAGAGCCAATTTCAATTAAACTTGGCACAAATCATTCTTGGGTAAAGGAATTTATGTTTGTTCTAGTGAAGGACACCACCACCACCCATTCTCTCACCAGAGGGCGCGCTACGCAAGCTTCACTTTCACCTCTGTTATCGTCTGATAAATAGTTCGGCTAACAACATGATCTCGCACAGACAAAATAGCGTCTTTGACTCCAACAGAAAGACACGTTTCTGTTCTTTGTGTAATGTCAGATTTTCATCATTATAAACTCGCTAGTTTTTCTAATGTACTTTTATGTAGAGTCCATAGTTACGAAATGAAAGTGAAATTAATACATTTGACAAGGCAAAATAGTTCCATAAATATGGAGGTCACACTAACGTAATACAGCGTTTCGATACCTACCAATGTGTTTTTAACTCATAAATTTATGTTTTATTTATGAAAATGGTGCAGATTTAATGTATTTTCAAAAACGCTCTGTTTTACAAAATTCTTGTAAATCAGACGATAACAGAGGTGTTGTGGAGTGTAGCGTAACGCCCTCTGGTCAGAGATTGCACCACCCCCATTAAAAGGGGACATAAAGAAGAAAAGACAAAATCAGGATGGGGTCATTTATAAACTTTTCCAAGAATCACTGGGACAGAAAAGTTGACATTTATGTTTAAACTTCCTGATATAGTGCAGATTCAAGTTTATTCAATTCAAGACCGTGGGTGTAGGATGGTGCAGATTCATGTTCAAATTATATGGTCTTCAATATTAGGGTAGGGCCACAATAAGGGATCAAAGTTTTACATGGGAATATACTGGGAAACATCATTAAAATTTATCTCAATAACAGCAGGGCCACCATTAGTCACATTGATATTCAAGCATCTTCAGGTAGTGAAAATTCAAGTTTGTAAAATTCGGAAGTGCCGGGCCAGAATAGGAGATTATCAAAACGCAAACGTTTCTATATTATGTAGATTCAAGGTGTTTTTTACACTGAAACTAGAGTGGTATAAATTTACTATAATGCATGTGTATACAGGAAGGGAAATCTCCCCAGAACAGCAAGGTCATGTTAGTATTGAGACATCCCCATGTTGTGTGAATTCAAGTTCGGTTATGACATTACCCTTTGGGTCTAGGTTGAGACCACAATCTCAGGTCAAACATTTTCATGGGAATAAAGATTGAAAAAAGATTTTTGAAATCATAAATATAGCTTAACAACAGCAGGGCTAAGGTGAGCGATGTGGCCCATGGGCTTCATGTTTGATGAAGGAATGAAATGTATATGATGTGAAAACTGTTGTCAAATTTCTGACCATTTAATAAAGCAGTTACTGACTTTTGATGAGGTCTATTCGTGACTATACAAACCTGGTCGGGTTTTGGTTGACCTCAGCATATCTGACCAGGTCCTTAGACTCACGAGTAAACCTCATCGAAAGTCAATATATGTATAATATACTGTGAATATTCCGGAGAATATTGCCACATTTATTAGTTCGTCAAAATTTCAAATATTTCTCTATGAAAGTAATTTGATAAATGATTATAAATCAAACAGATTTATTTCAGTGCTCGTTTTACCGAACTTTAATAATTTCTGTACAGTATTTGTTAGCCGGACATATGTAATATATCTTTTTTTAATTTACTGGACCATGGTACATGTAGGTGTAACTACAAAAATTACAATATGACAGCTTGTAATGTTTGTGTTTACACTCACCCGGTAAATTAAAAAATTAGAACATGACGCATATATCAAATTTCAG
>NC_079169.1:64103950-64131450 GCF_947568905.1 Ostrea edulis | reverse complement strand
AGATCGTTATAACGACCATAGAATTTGCTAAATGCTGACTTCAATCGAGATTGTTGAAACCTCTGCACCATTAACTTGTTTGTCAGTAGCTTGCCTCGATTTAAAAACTGACCATAAGCAGAACAAGCTCTTGCGTATCGAATCAGTTAAGAGATATAAACACCATATGCAGGTGATAATGAAATATTGCTACATAAATATGGGAAGTTAACGATGGAGAAGCTGAAATCATCCCGTTTGTCATACAGTTGAGTTGTCAGTTAGTGTACTGAACTCCCAAGCTCGTGCATTTTAACTCCCAACCAACATTCACTAATATAAATTTAATAGCCCTATATTACTTTTAACTATTAAAATAAATATACTCAAATAAAAATAAACCCACCGATACAAGAGGGTTATTCAGACGATGCACTTTCTAAAAAAAAACAAAAAACACCTGGTTCCCAAACTCCATACATTTTACCCAGCCTTAGGTTGACTGCGACCTGTTGAACAAATCCTAGCAGTGCGTGACATTCGCGCAAAATCGCTTGACCGTCTTGGAAAACTTGGAATGCAGTCGTTGATGGCTATTTGACGTAAAGTTAATTGGATCATGCACGACACATTCTGCATTTGAAATACATGTATATTTTATAAAGTACAAATATCTCCATTAACTCTTGTAGTAGCTCAACCCTCGCGTAATCTATCGATATTAATGGTTCCAAGTAGAAAAACTGTATTAAAAATCCACTAAACATAGTTTAATTTAATCAATAATATTCGATTGATAGAAATGTTATAATTGCTAGAATGATAAACCGTTGCATAAAATTGAGAAATAACATTGATCAATATTAGAATTATATTTAGTTGAAGTGGGAGGGGGGGGGGGGGGGGGTGAAGGGTGTGATTTACTGTTATTGCAAAGAAGTACAATTATGTTCTATAAAACAATGAGATCATATTCTCTACTGTTTGTGGATTTTGTAAACCAAACTTTGGTATAAACTTTTAAATACGGCGGGCATTTGTCTCAAATAGATATAGTGAAATAATGTTAGGGGTCCTGATTTGTATTGAGTTGTGTGGGGAAATGAATGGGTATTCTTTTCCTGTAATCTACGGGAAGTAAGTGTTTCTTGTATTCTCAACAATCCGTGTAAATGACGTTTAAACAATACCGATATTAATGAGCATCTGCTTGTCTACATTAAATAGCTGTTAGTAATTAAACAGTTTGAAATTTGTGACTGGGAGTCTTAACCTCTGAGGTTGTGAAGTTCATGCGGGCCCGCACTGTAATTCCAAAAGCTCAGCTAGACTGACCAATGAAAAACGCGTATATATACATGTAACTGGTGTGGCGGTACCTGTATAGGTGATGCTGCAAGGTTTGTACATGATGAAGAAATCTATCAAACTGTAAACACGGGTCTTAATTGTAAAATAAATTCAATTCTAACTGTCAAAAAAAAAAAAAAAAAAAATAGGACATACGCCTTTGCATTCTATATTGATCCGATTCAGTGTATACGGTGTACATTGCAGTTTGTATTGTCTTGAGTGATGACTGAATGGACAAACTTAATTAATATACACATGGGGAACATATCGCAATACCAGATTTTTCTCTCTCAGCCAATGTATGGTGATTAATTTTACACTGTAAGATGAATAACAGTTTTCATTATGAACGTTACTCTTTAATACATCACTTAATTTCTATAAATGTAAAAACGCCGTCAGTAAATGTTTCATTGTCGTTCGTTTTCAAAGATAGGACTCCCGTGGGGATCCGGGTTAGAATAGGACCTCAGTACCCCTTGCTTGTCGTAATAGGTGACTAAATGAGGCGGTCCTTCGAATGAGACCGTAAAAAACCCGAGGCCCCGTGTAACAGCAGGTGTGGCACGATAAAGATCAGTCCCTGCTTAAAGGCAATAAGCGCCGAACATAGGCCTAAATTTTGCAGCCCTTCACCGGCAATGGTGACGTTTCTATATGACTGAAAAAAATCTGGAGAAGGAAGTTAAACAATATACAATCAATAAAGATAAGAGGACTTGATATTTTGAGGAAAATTTACAATAAATTACTATCCTTCTATTTATGGATTCACGTGTCTATTATGAACAAGACCAGATAACAAACAATGCTCAATCTCATAGATCCTATAAAAGATCCAAAATAAAGAGAACGGCAAACACACCCCTAGACATACCAGAGGTGGGATCTGGTGTCTAGGAGCAGTAAGCATCCCCTGTTAACCGGTCATACCCGCCGTGAGCCCTATATCTTGCTCAGGTAACAGATACCCGAGTAATACGCAGTCAAAATCAGTTTGTATGAAACACGTCAGACAGCATTCGATCCAGTGAATGAATAAAGTCAAATAAAATTAATATGTTGCAAATTTCAAATTAACTTCCGTTCATACAAATGACGGATTCTAGGGGCCTTCTGAAGCCTTTGATAAAATGTTAAATTTGGTCTTATAGTAGAGCAGTGGCTGTGTCAGCTCATCTAATGTTTGAATTGACTGTGTGTTTTGACGAACTGGGCAACCAATGATGTCCCAAATATGTTCATTAGGGTTCAAATCTTGACTTCGAGCAGGTCATGGTAGTGTCGTAACTGACTCTCTACGCTAAAACACCCCGCACAGCACGAGGTGTTCTGTCATGACATCGTCTTCCATTAACACTGGCCTTGGTCGAAGAGGGTGATGTCAAAATGAGGTACAACACTTGCAGCAAGGATGTCCCTTTGGTAATTTTGTGCATTAAGGTTACCCCTAACTGTTATAAGATCCATCTTGCAGTCGTAGAAAACATAGCCTCTCACCATAATTGATCCACCACCAAAGGGAATCGTCTCTACAATATTTCGTTCAGATTCAGCATACAAAGTTCTAGGTTGCCGCCTTATATCAGGCTGTCCAGCACCCTTGGACAAAAAATAAGGGCAAATTTTAGGGGTAAAATTTTAAAAAATTAGGGCTAAATTAGGGCTAAAATTAGGAATTTTTAACCAAATTGCGGAAGTTTTAATTATTTAAAAGGACTTACCTTGTCAAATTTGACAATAAAGAAACTCACATGACACACAAATAAGATGTTACATAAATCTCAACTCTTTATCACAAAGTCACAACCAATAAACAAGCTTGACACATGGATCCACAGGTCAACTGCCTTTCACTGCATCAGCATTATCTGAATAAGAACTGCAATCTACGTTAATAACACACATTTTGTATGAATGCATTTTGATTTTTGAAGACTGATAAAAAAGTAGGAATTGACATGAAAAATAAGGGCTTTTTTAGGATTTCCCCTTGAATTTTACATTTTTTTTAGGAATTTTAGCAAAACTGAAAAAAATTAGGAATATTAGGGCCGCTGGACAGCCTGTTATATGGATTTGTCCATCTGTGATATGTACCGAAACGCGACTATCGTCCGAGCTCCAAGAAGCTAGGTTCCAACATTGGCGAGCTTCACACCATTGCATACATGCTGCTTTGTGTTTAGGTGTAAGCAAAGGTCTCTTTATGGGTCTTCTTGCACGATAGCCAAATTACTTCAATCGATTTCGCGCTGTTCTCGTTGAAAGTTAACGATGTGGCAACCATTCCCTTTTTAAAAATGAGCTATTGGTAAAATGTTTCGTTTAACCATCCTCCAGAACAGATGTTTTACTGGGTCTTCCAGATTTTAAGTCATTTAATTTGTCAACTGGTACTTTCTGATAATTTTACGGATGTTCAAATGGCGATAGCCCACTTGATGACCAATTTGTCTCAATGACATACCAACTTCCCTCAGTCCAATAATCTGCTAACGAATTACATTTTAGACTTATGGAGGACCCATAATTTCGATGTGAAAGAAAAGTAAATGTAATTTTTCAAACTGTACAGGTTAATTCGCAGTTCTGTTACACACAATAGTTGCAGGGCAATTTTCGGCCAACAGAGTGCACAATATACAACTGAATACAAACAACAGAGTGCACAATATACAACTGAATACAAACAACAGAGTGCACAATAGACAACTGAATACAAACAACAGAGTGCACAATATACAACTGAATACAAACAACAGAGTGCACAATAGACAACTGAATACAAACAACAGAGTGCACAATAGACAACTGAATACAAACAACAGAGTGCACAATACACAACTGAATACAAACAACAGAGTGCACAATACACAACTGAATACAAACAAAGATACAGACTGAATTGCGTTACGGAATTCAAAGTTATTGCTGTTTTCAAATATTTATAATGGAGTAACTTTTTTTTACCATGAGTATGGTTTGCTCTTGTTTACCTTCGCAATAAACCAAAGACCTACGATTGCATATACATCTATCTTAATTTCGAAGTACAGCTTTTTATGATTTTAAAGATATTCTATTATCATGATTGAGCATATTCAGAATTAATTTGTTTTCCGTTTCTCTTTCATCTTTTTTCGTTCGACAATCGGGAATGCTGTTGAAAATCAAAACTCGTTAGTTTATGAGATTTTGATATTCATATCATTCTTAATAATTTGAAGGAAGGTTTAGGGGGGAAATTACATAGCAAACACGTAAAGATCACTGGAGCAGTACATATGTATATCAGAAAAATGATACTGCTGGTTAGACACCACTTCATTGATCAGATAAGATCGATACAGCCAATTGGTGTTTATGTACAGCGCCTTAACACGGAGATAGTGAAAGTGTACTTCACTTCTCGTGAAGGCATTCTAAATACACACGCCCTGCGCAATCTAATTGAAATTTACAAGCTCAATTCTGTGATTTAAGCAGGTCAGATATCATAGGGATGGGTTAATATTATTGTCCTTCCAGAATTTTCATTCATACCAGCGAGGCAGCACGATGTTTCCATTAGTTCACACCAGCTGATAGTTGTGACGCATTAATCCCCAGCATACGTGATAGAAAACATATTAATAACAAATATTTTCCTTTCAAATACCTCATCAGTTATCAATTGCAAAGCCATAAATCTAAAATATAAAAAAAAATAGAATAAAACATTTGGATCCTTGTCTCTAACTGCCCCCATGGTAGCGGAGTTTAATATTTCTAATGACTTACTAGATTGAACGAAATGGAAATTTGTTGCAATAATACGGTTTCGTTGTTAGTGTTTGACATTTTCCGATAAAAACACATGAAAGAGCTCAAATTCTCATTGCAGACATTTAAGCTTAAAACTGATGAATTGGGTTAGATACTTTTTTCAAAGCCTGACGTCGAACCACAGTTACGAAAAGAGATGAAATGAAAATTTTATCTTTGCAATAAAACCAATAAGTGGACTTTTTGTGATTCTGCTTTGGTTTAACTAAAGATATCGGTACTTGAAAGAAGACGATGTTGTATTTCTATTCAATATAACATACGATTCCTCTTTAATTTGAGAAAAAATTATTCCCAGTTTCTTCAAAGTAAGCGAAGCCAAATACAAAACAAGCACTTTTTACTGTATACATGTATCAAGAAATATCAAATTTACATGTATCTTCGGAATGAGACATTGAATTCTGAAGAACACGCGGTGTGTAGTGTTGAAATCTGCTTTGTAAACGACCACACAAGAGATTGTTTGACTTTCTCATTCTCGTGTTGCACAAATTTCTTAATTCATTTTATTAACTTTATCGGCCTTTCTGTTCACTCCACAGAGAACCATATCGCTTGGATTCGAATTTACTATTAAAGAGTAAAGGTATAGATCTCAAAATATAGGATACCCAAGCTCGAAGATGAACAAATGATTAACCAAATTCGTATTAAATTTTACTTTGTATTCAAATATATAGGTACATCAATCTACATTATTACCAAAGTTCATCCTGAAATTCCGTGTACTTCCCAAGATGTGCAGAAATCAATTCAGAAAAATGAATATTGTTTTTTTTACTCGAAATTTACCTGGACCCTGTACCACAGAACAGAATGTTTGTGAATTGCAAAAAGCAATTGTATAGAATGTCCAATTTAAAGTTGAATTCTAAATCGATGTCCTAAATAGCTCAATGTGACTTTTTTTCTGCATATCTTGGGAAATATATTGAATTTTAGGATGAACTTCGGTAGTAATGTAGGATGATTATGTACACGTATGCATATATATTACCCTACACATTTTTTTTTACCATTTGCATTTTTTTTTTTCGTTGGTTAACATGGGTACAATACAAGAACAAAGAATAAAATTTTTATCACCTAAACAAATAAAAATAAAAAATATCTGTACTTTTAAACAAATCATGCCTAACAATAAATACAGTTTTTGGAGAAAACTATGTACTTTCACTAAGAAAATAAATAAGATGTGCTCCCCTTCCTAGAATGCACATACTTCACATTAACAATAACACGGGTTTTTTTCTAACTTGATAAATACTTTATTACACGCATGTATTATTTACTAAATGTATATATAATAGCTTTTTATACGCCCGTCTTAGGACGGGACGTATTATGTTATGGCCTTCATGTCCGTCCGTCTGTCCGTCCGTCTGTTAGCTTTTTCGTGTCCGGCTCATAACTTAAATACTATGAGGCCTAGAATAATCAAACTTTGTCAGATGATGCATCTTGGGTAGAAGGTGTGTCGCACATTAAAACCAGGTCGCTGTTACTTTTAATTAAGAAGATATGACCAAATATGGCAAAACCCTGTCCGACTCATAACTTGAAAACTATGAAACCTAGAATCACCAAACTTGGTCAAATAATGCATCTTAGGTAGAAGGTGTGTCACACCCTACTTTAGGGTCACTGTGACATTTAATTAAGGTGATTTTTTTTTTTTTTTTTACAAAAGTGTATGTTTTAATGGGTACAATCCCTTCTGATCTAATGGTTGTTTAGTAACCTTATTCAAAAATGTTACATCAAGAAAATACATATTTTTTAAGATATACTGTATAGTTTTTTAAGCCTTTATAATGTTTCTTTTGTTTCTAACAGTAACAAGAGAAATTCCACTTGTCCCATGGGGGTAGCATGCAAAGGGCATTTTGATAAGATTAATTAATGGGTTTAGTGTAAGAAGACTGTCTTAATCACTTCTGGTAGAGCATCTCTGATCAAGCAGGTGTTATCTATATCTCTAGGGAATTGGGCAGAAGGAATATAAGCCTCTTAATTAGTAGTGATCTGTCTTGGTGGCTAGCCTTTATTTTCAAAATGAAGTTATCAAAATTAATTTGACATTGTACAATATAATTTTTTAATTTTTTTTTCCTTAGCAACCAACATGCAGAGTGTCATATCTGAGTAAGATGAACAGATGGTTGCAATATGTATATAGGCATATTTTAATGATAAGTAATTTGATGTTTTATTAAGATGTGGCAATAAAAAGATATACAATGAGCAAAGCTGCAGATTTGGCATTTGTTTAAATCCAAAACTACCAGTTGAAAAAATATAAAAATGCACTATTTGTTTTCATTAAAAAACTACAGCAGAGAGAAGTACATATAGCCTTATGAATGGAAAAATCATTTTAGATCTTTTTACTATTAAAGTTTGACATGATTTTCTTTCATCCACTCTTCTCTGTTTTGTGATAATTAAATAATGATTGACGGGCGTATCATGTGCTGTGGCGATGCACTTTATTGTCTTTGTATCTTTGTATACCATTGCATAATGGTGATGAGATCCAATAAATTGAATTGAATTGGTACCCTATATTTAGAGTTGTATACCTTTACTCTTTTTAAATAGTAAATTCGAACCCAAGCGATATAGTTGTGTGTGGTTCTTTGTGAAAACTCGTACGTGTTTTGGCGGTTTTCACATGAAAGACACATTCGCCCCTCTGTTTCGTGAGGTCACCAGAACGTGATGAACAAACTTTAAAAAGTTCCATACTGTTTTACACGTCCTGTATGAGGATCCGAGAAAAGGAGATTGTTAAAAAAAAAAGCACCAAAGTTAAAAGATGAATGAAGCCCTCGGGTATGTAATCAAGTGGTTAGTTGTGTGTGACTGTGTCACCTGTGACGTATATATCAACATTCAATGATTTTCAATCGTATGTCTGTCCGTTCGTCACACCCCGGAACACTGTAATTGTATAACCTGATGTTTAGTACTTGTATTCCCTTGCTTGAGAATCATTCAGCCGTGGGTCTGTCCGTCCGTCCACCTGTATTTGAGACGTGTTCCTTAAAACTCCGAAGGGTATTGATCAAAATGATAGTTGTTTTTTTTTAAGTCTGAAATTAAAATTCATTGTAAATTACCATCCCGATTCAAAAAATCAATCCGGGTGCAAATTATATGAGACTTCAAATTGACTTATATGAGTATAGAAAGAATAAGTTTGACATACATGTTGTATAAAATTTTAAAGCAAATATCTAAAAGAATTATGAATTAGAAATAAGAAAATTTTGATAAAAGATACGGTTTAGAATGCACTTAAATCAGTAAATAACTAGACGCGATGAATTATATAATGTTTTGATATAGTGCAGTGAGTTTTTCATCGCAGATGTCGATATTTACAGTCAGGTGACATAATTTGCGGATGCTGTTAAAGAGAAAAGCGACTCTTGAGAAATTACAAAAACGATTCCGCCTTCTTCCCTCTACAACCATGCAATTTTCATGAAAAAGTCATCAATGTGAGTTCTCTTAGAAGTAATAAAATGTCTCCCTTAAATTTTTGTTCAAACCGTCAGTCTTTGCTGGGTCAGTAGCCCTATTTGTCAGAGAATTTGGAAACGAATTCAAACATTCGAAAAAATAAATGTCAACTGCAGCATATGCTGCATATACAGCAAGTCGGTTTGAATGATTATACATATATATGAATCATTATACTGTTCGTTATCTTCACCTTACATGTATTATACCTCCAGGTTTCCTCACCATAGAATATACAGCGGTAGCGATTTGGGAGGGTTTAATTTGTGTAGGCGTGATCCGCTTAAGACACCGCTCTATAGCAGTAAAAGTTCGGATCGTGCAGATTCTCTCTCTCTCCCCCTCTCTCTCTCTCTCTGCCGCGTGCTTTCCTTCCGAGCGGATGGTTGTATTTCCCACAGCGCTGATTTTGTGTATCATATATGTTTGTTGTTTCTGATGTTTGCTAAATGAATATATTTTCTTATTCCAAAAGCATTATCACTTCACAAGTATTAGAAATTGAATCTGCTTCCAAATCTTTACCCTGGTCTCTAGATACTAGTAATATAGGTCAATTGTAGCATCTGATTCAAGTTTAGTGATGTGCATCCTCACATGTGTAATTATTGCAAGTATCATATTCGAAAAGATCCTTATTTAGGACTAGGTCTATCTTCAACAATTTCACTCATCCGGAAAATCATCAGGTTGAGCGGATAAAATGATGAATTCAAAAATCAAAAACATTACTTTTTAGGATTTAAAGATCAATCTGGACATGCGGACTGTATGCAACGACTACCCAGTCACGTAGCTCTCTAATAATATTACAGCCCAAAACAGGCAAGCTGAAACATGTTCATTTAAAAGCATGAATTGCATTCTGAGAGAAAATGCAAGCATATCGTTTCACACAGCAAAGGAAAAAAATATTTAAGCGATTATTAAAACATCAGTTAAGGGTGACTTGGAGCGATTCACCTTCGACATACATGTAGGACAGTGTCACTATGAACCCGTCAATTATCATTGAACTGATAGCCAAATCTCTCGGCAAAACTTTGCTTATAATTCAGAAATAATGAGATTTATTGATTTAAAAATAAATCCATTTATTTTAGCATGAAGCAAAAGTTGAGTAATAATTTTAATGAATTCCGGAATTGTTATTTCCGGAAATTCTTTCATGTACTGGTTTTGCCATTAGAGTTCTTCCTTTTTGAAAAAGAGATCATCGCGTCACCACGGAAAAGTTGACTGGAAAAAAGTTTCAATTTTGTGCAAATTATCTATTAAGTATTTTCTTATTGATTCGAATTTAAGTCATTTAATAGCGTAGATGAAATAACATACACAAATATTACAGAGAACGCGAAAGATTACGTCGATGTTGTTGGATTTTACAAGGCAACGAAACGTCGTGGTTAAAGTTCGATCATACATGCCGAAAATTAAGAGGTCAAAAAGAATAGCTGAAAAGAGGGTAGGGCTACATAGAAATCAAAATGACGCAAGCGACGAACAGCAGGAGGGAAATCGGGCTATCAGCAGAGGTCGGGGGACCGAGGATAAATCTTCAGGACGCATGGTGCAGTACCCAACTCCAAACACCGAAGCAGGTACAGTACAAACTGAAAGTCCGTTTTCTTTCAATGGAAACTCTGATACGCCCCAGATGGTTGTTAGTTATAACAATACTTTAGGGCTGAACGTGTCGCTAGATACGAGGAACAAGATTATTAATGGGCAATATGTTGATTTAGCCAGGTTGTTGGTTAACTCCAATGAACCTCAAAAACAAGCAATTATCATGGTAAATGGGGAATTGCAAACTGCGGACAAAAATTCTAAAAAAAAAAAAATAAAAAAAAAATTAACAATATTCAACAATGGACGGATGCTCTAATCATATATGCCAGCATATACTTGGAGGCCCATCCAACCAAGGCATTGGATCTTTTGAAATATATGAATGACATTCGACTAGCAGCAGCGAGGTAATTCAATTTGGGGTTCAAGGAGTATGACCAGCAATTCCGGTTAAAACTTTGCAAAGAATCCATCTGGAAACTGGGAGGTAGTTGAACCTGAATTGTGGTTATTGTACATTACACCAAGTACAAAGCTTCTGGCTGCTGATTCACACAAAACCAGAGTCAGAAGAAATGTTATACCTATAATTACCAAGGTTCTTGTTTTAGGGCTCTGTGCAATTATTTACATTTGTGTCTGAAATGCTATGCCCCACATCCAATAACATTTTGTTCAAAGAAAGGGCAAGCACAATTCCCCAAGAGGGACCAGACATTTCGAGGTCAGGGTCAATACAGAGACCAATATCAAAATACAGGGGGAAGATTGATTGATGTTTTCCGCCACACTCAACAATTTTTCAGTTATATGATGACGCCCAGTTTTTTATTGGTGGAAGAGAGAACCCAGATACAATGTACCTGGGAAGAGACCACCGACCTTCCGAAAGTAAACTGGGAAACTTTCTCACTTACCGGTGCGATTGGGATTCGAACCCGCGCCGACAGAGGTGAGAGGCCGTGTGATTTTGAGCGCGATGCTCTAACCACTCGGCCACGGAGGCCCCTACAGGGGGAAGAGAGGGGTTGCAATATAGAGGTAGTAGGGGAAATCACTAATATGTGGAAGCTAGGCCATACCCCAATAAAATTTAAAACCACTTTTGGAAAATTACCCAAACAAAGAGGTGACAAATCAATTATTGCAAGGTTTTCAGAGAGGGGTTGCAATATAGAGGTAGTAGGGGAAATCACTAATATCTGGAAGCTAGGTTATACCCCAATAAAATTTAAAACCACTTTTGGAAAATTAACCAAAACAAAGAGGTGAAAAATCAATTATAGCAAGGTTTTCAGTTTGGTTATCAAGGTCCAAGACTAGGGGGTGAATCAAATAATTTAAAATCAGTCCTACAATTCCCAGAGGCTGCAAAGGAAAAATAACAAGTGAAGTAAAATTAGGAAGAATTGCAGGCAGAATTGAGCAAACCAATATCCAACTAAAGATTTTCACCAATAGGTATAGTACCCAAGTCTGGGAGTAGCTGGAGGTTAATAACCCACCTCTCTTACCCGGAAAACAATAGCGTCAATCATTTTGTAGATCCTGATGAATTGACAGTCGCGTACACTTCCTTAGACCAGGTACTACAAATAGTCGCAATTTCAGATAAAGGCACTGTCTTAGCAAAAATGGATATAAAGTCAGCATTCAGATTGATGATTGTTATTCAGGGAGATTTTGACCTTCTAGGTTTCAAGATTGAAGGAAATTATTACATTGATAAATGTCTGCCAATGGGCTGTGTCATTTCATGTAACTTATTTGAAAAATTCTCTACATTTTTGCACTGGGAATTGCAGAGACAAGTTGGAATTGGTGCAATTTATCATTATTTGAATGATTTCCTATTCTTGGGCTCTTCAGGTTCCTATGAGTGTGCTTGTCTCATGCAAGGGTTTCACAGAATGTGTGACACACTATCGGAGTTCCCATAGCACAGGAAAGAACAGTGGGCCCCTCAGCCAAAATTACATTTTTGGGATTTGAAATCGACACAGTAGACATGGTGGTAAGAATACCACATGAAAAAGTTCAGCAATTAAGTACATTGCTAACAGAAACATTGATTAAGAAATCACTACAGCTTCAAGAAATTCACAGTCTTATTGGCAGTTTAAAAATTTTCAGTAAAGGGGTCCCAAATGCAAGAGCATTTATTAGGCGTTTTTTGTGAGGCCACCTGTGGGATAAAGAAACCACATCATCATATAAGATTAAGTAATGAATTCAAACAGGATGTACAGATGTGGTTGAGTTTTTTGTACAACTTTAATGGGGTAAGACTGATCCTTGAAATGAATGGTAAATTAGTGACAATATTGGGCTTTTCACAGACAGCACTGGAAATCCAGAGTTGGGATGTGGTGCATACTGTCAGGGTCACTGGATTTACTGGCCATGGTCACATGATTGGGAAAGTTCAGTTTTCAAGGAAATGTCATTTCTAGAACTAGTGCCATTTATTTGTGGTGGGGGGGGGGCAATTTTTGTAAATAAAAAAATCATAATTTATGTTGACAACAGTGCTTTGGTATCAATTATTAACAGGCAGTCATCAAAATCCAAAAGAGTTATGGGATTGATAAGACCAGTTTCATCGGTTCAGACAACTAGTGCCAGGGGCAGACGAACAACCAGAGGTCATACCACAACAATTTCTAGTATTGATGTCAGAGATGAAGTAAACAAATTACTCCAGATTGCAACAGCACAAAATACACAAGATACTTACAGACAAGGGTTGACTTGTTTTGATGAATTTCGAGTTGATTTCAACTTGGAAAAGCTTTGGCCTCCTCCATTGGAGCATATTGTACAATTCATAGGCTACATGTCAGTGAAGGGTTTGGTAGAATCAACAGCAAGGACTTATATGTCAGGAATTGCATATTATGTTAGGTTAAATAATTACACAGATGTAACTCAAAACTTCATAGTCAAAAAGTTATTAGAAGGTTATAGGTGAAAATCTAAGACCAAGGATATTAGATTACCAATAACAACAAAAATCTTGCAAAACATTTTGAAAGCATTACAAATTGTATGTACTAATAATTGTGAAGCAAAATTTATAGCATGTCATTTTTGGATATTTTAAAGTAGGTGAGATCACTGAAGGAAAAAACAATCAGTAGGTCATGCAGTCCAGTTCAAAAACCTGGAAATATCCATTGTCAGACCAAGGTTTTATGAAAATCCATCTTCAGCATTCAAAAGCTGACCAAAGGGGAAAGGGGGAAACAGTTGTGATAGAAAACAGCCAAGCACTGACTAGCATTAAACCTGTTGAAACAAGAGGTACTGTGAGCAATGCTCACTAAGAATACCCCCCGCTTACCCCAATCTCCCAAAGGGTGTTGGTAATAGGTATAAACTACCTCTTTTCTGAGTGTAAAAAACAAATGGCATGACAAACCGAACCATATTGCTACTTCGATGTCCAGTGCACTTGACCTTTTGACCCCAAAATCGATAGGGAACATCTTCATCCCATGGGTAGTCCATATGTATGATATGGTGACTGTAGGTGGAAAGGATAACGCTTTAGAGCCCAGAAACCATATTGCTACTTCGATGTCCAGTGCGCATGACCTTTGACCTTTTGACCCCAAAATCGATAGGGAACATCTTCATCCCATGGGTAGTCCATATGTATGATATGGTGACTGTAGGTGGAAAGGATAACGCTTTAGAGCCCGGAAACCATATTGCTACTTCGATGTCCAGTGCACTTGACCTTTGACCTTTTGACCCCAAAATCGATAGGGAACATCTTCATCCCATGGGTAGTCCATAAGTATGATATGGTGACTGTAGGTGGAAAGGATAACGCTTTAGAGCCCGGAAACCATATTGCTACTTCGATGTCCAGTGCACTTGACCTTTGACCTTTTGACCCCAAAACCGATAGGGAACATCTTCATCCCATGGGTAGTCCATATGTATGATATGGTGACTGTAGGTGGAAAGGATAACGCTTTAGAGCCCGGAAACCATATTGCTACTTCGATGTCCAGTGCGCTTGACCTTTGACCTTTTGACCCCAAAATCGATAGGGAACATCTTCATCCCATGGGTAGTCCATATGTATGATATGGTGACGGTAGGTTGAAAGGATAATGCTTTAGAGTCCGGAAACCATTGTGTCTACAGACGGACGGACAGACAGACGGACAACCTGATTCCAGTATACCCCCCCCCCCCCCACAACTTGTTGCGGGGGGTATAATTATGGCTGGCTATTTGTGAGTAAGACCCATTCAGCAGGGGAATTTATTTTGTCACTTTGGGGGTCAGGTGCTTACACGTATTCAGTTCACATCAGTTTTAAGCAAAGCTTTAAAAGCAATCGGGGTAGACAGCACTAGGTATAAGTCACATTCATTCAGAGTAGGCGCAGCTACTAATGCAGCCAAGTTAGGTATATCTGATGATGAAATCTGTGAAGCGGGTAGGTGGAAATTTAAGGGCTTACAAATCATACACCATGAACAAATCTTTGAAAAGGTTGAACAGCTCCATTGCATCTGTAGTTGTTAAAGATGGGGGAGGGTATATAAATATCAAGATATAAATTCCAGTGATGAATTATTCTTTGAAAGTGATGGTGTTCACTTGACCAGAGTAGGAAATGAGTTATTTTTAATGCAATATGTGCAGCAATTGAACAATTTAAGACAAATGGGATACATGTGCATCCTAAACTTTATAAGTCACAAAAAAATATACTTATATGATGTGTAGCATGGTCTAGACTGCAGGAACTAACCGCTTCCCTCACTTGGTGGTGGTGGCTTCAATGTGCACATGTGGAGCATGTGTCCATTTCCACCATGTGGAAGAATGCGCGTGTTTTTCCTGTTTAATTTGTACACTAAATCTGTCAATTTGACATTATTTGATATTCAATCTGAAGTTGCACAATTTTGTCCCGGATTGCCGTTCACCGTGGAAAGAAGATACCATACCAATAAATTTTGAAGTAGGCAGTTGAATTAAATACATATGTGTAATAATCATTCCTTTCCTCTTCGACAAAGAAAGATGAAGAATTCAAAGTTTGTTTGAGGTTATTTTTCTTAGATATGGTACAGGGGTTTCAACAGTATCGATTGAAGTCAGTATTTCGCAAATTCTATGGTCGATATGACGATCTAGTTCGTTAATACAACCTATCATTATGTCATATGCTGTCTGGCGTGTTTCATACCGATTGTTAGGCCGTTCTTGGCACATTGATTTTGACTACGGATAACTCCGTTTACCTGATCAGGATATAGGGCTCACGGTGGGTTTGACCGGTCAACAGGGGATGCATACTCCTCCTAGGCACCTGATCCCACCTCTGGTGTGCCCATGGATCTGTGTTTGCCCAACTACCTATTATGTATTGCTTATAGGAGTTATGAGTTTGATCACTGTTCGTTATCTTCACCTTTCATACTCACTAACTTACTAAATTTGAGTTTCCTTTCAGTTCGGATGTTTGTGTATAACAACAGGTAAGCATCCTTTCAACAATATATGAACGCAGCGATGTAAGCTTTGTACCCTACCGCGTGTGGACGAATATGTTTTGTGTCTCACCGTACATACATTTATAATCAGAGTTCAACAAAGGGAAACAACTAGAGGACAGTTTGAAAATTTAATGTAATGTCCGATAGTGGACTCTAATTTGGTAAATAAAGATATCTATCTATCACGACTTAATAAATTTGTAGCCCTCGTACTTTGACAAATAAGTCACTCTGTTGTTAAGTGTTGCCTGACCGCTGTGAAAATTAGAAAGACAGAACATGTCGGGGTATTTCACGTAAGAGAAAAGAGAGCTGTCGAAAGATTCAAGAGTTTTACGTCAATTGAAGACCACCCAGGACTAGTGTCGTATGGGGATGGGTGATCTTTTAACCTGTAAGAATCAACCACCCTTTTGAAGTCTATACTTGGCACTAATGTGCTATCATGTCTTATACCAGTTGGATAACTGATATTAAAATGTATAGCAATGGACTTATGCCCGACAATCACATACTCGTATATATAGATGTCTTGGCTTTCTGTAAACTTTGACCTTGATCAAAGTTCGCGTATCGATATCACCGGTCAAGGTAGATCGCGGGTTTACCGATTAAGATTTTTTTTTTTCTTTCGAAAACCTACGCTGGAAGTATTTTTTGAATTCATAAGATTTATCTGCGTTGTATTGATTTGATCGATCGTCAATAGTATCACCAGAGCGGTGTAATGTTATTTCATTTGTATAGGACTGGCGTCATTCTTACCTAAAGCCCTATTGTTAATTTCTAAACGGGACAGACGAATCTAAATTCATGAAACTCAAACAATCTTGATAATTGAAATAAACTTATCGGATTTTTTTTAGGTGTAGTCTGGTTCGCGTTTTAGAAAATGTATTGACAATTTTCCAAATTTGTTACGAGACACGCACTTACTGCCACAATTAATAATGTTACATAAGTTTTATGCTACTTACATAACGCAGCTTGCGAGGATACTCGTATGCTTTGATATAATTTTCATGGTAAATACATTATATTTCTTCTTGCACATATTATCGCAGTCTAGCTCAGCACAGAAAAATTCGTGTCATTTAATGGGTTCTTGATAATTTTCCAATATATCATTATCAAAATTAAAGTAAATGTTTCTAAGTACTTTCAAAAGTATATGAAATGTAACTAAAGCTCATGGGATTTTTTCTCTCTATAGATTAGGACATTCTTTTAGTCAAATAATTGTCATCTTGGATTACTTTTTTTCTCGAGACTTTGGGTGGTCTAAATGCATCAACAGTATAGGAATTGGGGCGTATAAGAATTAAGATCTTCTTAAACAACACTTTTACTCTCGGAAGAAAAACTTTTTTTTAAATTTATATCATCTTTGTTACACCAATTCTTCAATACGTGTCCATCGTCAGGTATCACTGCACTCTTGTTAAATCAAAAAAGTTAGAAACAATCTTTTTCATTAAACTACTATTAAATACAGCTACATGTAGGATAGTTCTATCATAAGCTTCCGATTTTAGCATCTAAAGAATCTTTTTACTTAGAAACTGGCTGAAAATTAACAAATGGTCAACACAGAGCTAAAATAACGATAATTTTCAAAAAGTACACAAGTCAGACACCAGCTGAGTATTTGAGAGACATCGTTTCATTTAACCGTTTCTCTACTGGCACATTTTAGAAGGTTAAAAGGACTAAATACTAATATTTTTTAAATCTGTATTTACCCCGATCCGGGGTAGGCATATGACATATAATTTTGTTAGGAATTTGACAGGGAACATTTTTGTATAAAGTTTGTCATGGTATCCCAAAAGGTCTATGGGGTCAAAGGTCACATTTTCGCACCCCCCCCCCCTTCTGAAATATATATATTACAACCCCTCTCACCAGATTAAAGTAAAAAATAGGAAATTTTAAATGTATGAACTGAAGTGCCTTTTAAAATATTGACCGATACGGTAGAGAGAGGGTTAAAAGAAGAAACATGTAAATTTTTAACACTCGGAACAGAGAAAATTATACAATTCAAAAATGCAGAGTTGGCATTAACAAAATTCGTTTGTGCTAGACGCCATTAGGAAATGGAACTCATTTGGTGTTGCAGCCTCTCTAGGTTCAAAAGAAGCAGCCAACCACGAAACTATTCGACACCCTCCAAACTGGATGGCGTGAAATGAATATTATCCAAACTATTTGATTGATTGTATATTGTTTAACATCCTCTCGAGAATATTTCACTCATATGGAGACGTCACCATTGCTGGTGAAGGGGCTGCAAAATTTAGGCCTATGCTCGGCGCTTACGGCCATTGAGCAGGGAGGGATCTTTATCGTGACACGGGACCTCGGTTTTTGCGGTCTCATCCGAAGGACCGCCCCATTTATTCGCCTCTTACAACAAGTAAGGGGTACTTAGGATCTACTGTAACCCGGATCCTCACGGGACTATTATGCACACTAAATTATGACGTATAATTGCATACTTCGTTTTGATTTCTATACAAACACATTATAATTGTCTCCCTTGACTGCTCTTTGGCAAGCGAGATGTTTGTCACTTCCTCTTTACATGCAGAAAAAATGTTTTGGAGTTTCCACGAATTGAATATTATTGATACCTTCTGGCTTGGGGTAGTGATGAAGTTTTCTTACTATACCAACTTATTATTTTTTTCTACAGTTCACAGATTTAGAAAACTCCCATGTATATAGATATTTCTTTCATATATAAATTAGTTTGTTATAATCTCTATTCGAGTATTTGTCCAAAGTATTGTCATTTATCAAGACATCACATTATCTTTATTTACAAGTGCAATGATTAATTATCTCGCATTTCACAGTACCTTCATGACAATGATTAAACATCTCACATTTCACAGTAACTTCGTGACAATGATTAAACATCTCACATTCACCGTACCTTCATGACAATGATTAAACATCTCACATTTCACCGTACCTTCATGACAATGATTAAACATCTCACATTCATCGTACCTTCATGACAATGATTAAACATCTCACATTTCACCGTACCTTCATGACAATGATTAAAAATCTCACATTTCACCGTACCTTCATGACAATGATTAAACACCTCACATTTCACAGTACCTTCATGACAATGATTAAACACCTCACATTTCACAGTACCTATGACAATGATTAAACATCTCACATTTCACAGTAACTTCATGACAATGATTAAACACCTCACATTTCACAGTACCTATGACAATGATTAAACATCTCACACTTCACAGTACCTTCATGACAATGATTAAACATCTCACATTCATCGTACCTTCATGACAATGATTAAACATATCACATTTCACCGTACCTTCATGACAATGATTAAACATCTCACATTTCACCGTACCTTCATGACAATGATTAAAAATCTCACATTTCACAGTACCTTCATGACAATGATTAAACATCTCACATTTCACAGTACCTTCATGACAATTGTAACGACATATATACTTAAGAAGAACGTGTTAGTTTTTAAAAACTTTTTTCTCATCCATGTGTAGGGGTGGGGTTGTCACATTGTATATTTATTTGTAACAGTAACGTACATGTATATATGCTATTGTATCTTGTGATGTACATCAACTAATCTTTGTGTGTATAATATATTAATTGGGTTTCGTTGATTGTATATTGTTTAACGTCCCGCTCGAGAATTGTCCACTCATTTGCCGGTGAAGGGCTGCAAAATTTAGACCTATGCTCGGCGCTTACGGCTTATGAGCAGGGAGGGATCTTTACCGTGCCACACCTGCTGTGACACAGGGCCTCGGTTTTGTGGTCCCATCCGAAGGACCATGCACCCCATTCAGTCGCATTATACGACAAAAAATGAACACCTTTTTCATCTTTCCGGGGAAAATCTCAAAACATTCATATATAATAATTGGGAGCTTGTATCACTCTTTCGATGGTGAAATCATACTTTATAAGAGGTGTTTTCACGAGCGATTAAATAAAATTTTAGTGTAAAACATATATCCGTCGGCACAGTGGCATTCAGTGTAGTTTCTAAAATCGGCCATGTGGCACATAGATGCCGGTAAAAAAAACCAAAAACCATGCATTTCCGATAGTATGCAAAATAAAAACAATCCTAAATCTACACTCTCCTCATTTCTGAACACCTCTCTCCCAAATAAATATATGGGTTAACACTAATTAATCACTTATGCATCGCGCTGTCAAGTTCAGAGATAAGTAGCACTGATCGTATTCCACACACTGTGCACCCAAAGGCCCAGATATCTCAGGGCGTTACATTGTCAGGTTATATGGCAATTATACTACATTCATATTACTAACATCTGTTACGTGTAGTGCGATTTTATAGTACTTCAACACCATCCTACGTACGCTGATAAAGAAGAGGACAGTACCTTCAGGCTCACACAAGCTCAAACTGTCCTCCAAAAATACTTTGTTAATATGTTAAATAAAATATTGTTGGGATTATACCTTCAAATTTACATTAATCAGATTCTTTGCCAATAATCGACCTTTATTGTGTCATCATCACCGCACAAAGACTAAGTTGTCCGTCTATAAACAGATGGTTTTCCAGGCCTTAATTACAGGGGCATGGACACGATTTGAGATGAAAATTTTCAAATTTATGTTTTATATGTAAGATTTTAAATACTATTTACCGAGTGGAATGTAATCGATTCCGTCGAGTGGGAAATTTTGCATAGAGTTCTATAGGGAGGGGTAACTTGTATAGAGTTCTATATGGAGGGGTAACTTGTATACAGTTCTATAGGGTGAGGTGACTTGTATAGAGTTCTATAGGAGGGGTAACTTGTATAGAGTTCTATATGGAGGGGTAACTTGTATACAGTTCTATAGGGTGAGGTGACTTGTATAGAGTTCTATAGGGAGGGGTAACTTGTATAGAGTTCTATATGGAGGGGTAACTTGTATACAGTTCTATAGGGTGAGGTGACTTGTATAGAGTTCTATAGGGAGGGGTAACTTGTATACAGTTCTATAGGGTGAAGTGACTTGTATAGAGTTCTATAGGGAGGGGTAACTTGTATACAGTTCTATAGGGTGAAGTGACTTGTATAGAGTTCTATAGGGAGGGGTAACTTGTATACAGTTCTATAGGGTGAGGTGACTTGTATAGAGTTATATAGGGTAGGGTAACTTGTATACAGTTCTATAGGGTGAAGTGACTTGTATAGAGTTCTATAGGGTGGGGTAACTTGTATACAGTTCTATAGGGTGAGGTGACTTGTATAGAGTTCTATAGGGAGGGGTAACTTGTATACAGTTCTATAGGGTGAAGTGACTTGTATAGAGTTCTATAGGGAGGGGTAACTTGTATACAGTTCTATAGGGTGAGGTGACTTGTATAGAGTTCTATAGGGAGGGGTAACTTGTATAGAGTTCTATATGGAGGGGTAACTTGTATACAGTTCTATAGGGTGAAGTGACTTGTATAGAGTTCTATAGGGAGGGGTAACTTGTATACAGTTCTATAGGGTGAGGTGACTTGTATAGAGTTCTATAGGGAGGGGTAACTTGTATACAGTTCTATAGGGTGAGGTGACTTGTATAGAGTTTTATATGGAGGGGTAACTTGTATACAGTTCTATAGGGTGAAGTGACTTGTATAGAGTTCTATAGGGAGGGGTAACTTGTATAGAGTTCTATAGGGTGAGGTGACTTGTATAGAGTTCTATAGGGTGGGGTAACTTGTATACAGTTCTATATGGAGGGGTAACTTGTATAGAGTTCTATAGGGAGGGGTAACTTGTATACAGTTCTATAGGGAGGGGTAACTTGTATACAGTTCTATAGGGAGGGGTAACTTGTATACAGTTCTATAGGGAGGGGTAACTTGTACACAGTTCTATAGGGAAGGGCAATATATTTCAACTTTTGAATATCATAAAAACTTACCAAGTTCCTTACTGTTCTAGGAAGTTTATATTTGTACTTGTTACAACCACAGCAAGCCAAAAAAAAAATGCATCATATTTTTTTTATACAGTGTCCTTTTAAAGTACATGTAGTCTCCCATTACACATGCTCTCACCAAATTTCATGACAAAGGCCCGTAATGACTTCGAGGTCGAATGTCAGGAAAACAGCACTCCGATGAAGAAAGTCTACGTATTGCTCATGAGTAATTTCCCCTTTTATGTAATAAATGATTGTCAAGGAAGCATAGCTCTTTTTTCACCATCCATTACCGAGATCTCTGTCCCATTTCATTTGTTCTCTCAGGAAGAAGATGTCACTCCGTGTAGGACATCTCTATTGTTATTATTTCAAACATAAGTTCAACTGACCTTTCAATTTGTTAATATACCTGTAAACCAAAAACTAGTTAGACATAAAGTTATTAAAGAACAAGGGACGTTATTGGCTATATACCAACAAGAGTTTTTTCTTCATTTTATCAACACCCATACAATGCTTAATTACTCTTTTTATTTACACAACTAGGCTGTTATTCTTATCCCATGTACATACAAGAAATAAGTATTACAAATTGAGCAAATTCATATTATAGATACTCGCTGCTTTTTAAGGGGAAACGACGCACTATCAGACGGTTCGAATAGATTTTTTTTTACACTGTACAAAAGTACACCAGAGATTTTTTTGTGTTTTGATAGTATATATAATTTTCAAAATATAGTTGAATTTTAAAATGTTTGTATGACAGTCTTCTATTTTATAAATACATTCAATTCAAGTATATTGGAGAGGATATCTAAGTTGCAAGAACTTGTATCCAATCCGTACAATAACATAAGATCAAATCAATCATAAGGTTTATGGAATATGAATGTTTGGTTTCTTAGTGCTTTATTAAGTCAATGGAAGTATGAAGGAATTACTGTAAATTGTATCATGCTTCCATTGCATTTATACCCTGTCGTGCACACAGAATAAACATCTATTTGTTAATTAAATTAGCGTTAGATGGTTGATCACGCATCTTAAACGGAAAGGATTCATTCTAAGTGGATGTACAGACAAGGTAAATTCATACTGTATATCTAATCAAACTGCATTTTACACAGAGTAGGTCGAATGAACAGTACATAACTTTCTTCGGCAGAAACCGCCGCGGTGGTCTAGAGGTGGAGCGTTCGCCCCGCATGCGGAAGGTCGGGGTTCGAATCCCGGCCGCGACAGACCTAAGTCGTCAAAACAGGTAGTGACAGTTCCATCGCCAAACACTCGGCATCAGGTGTGAAAGCCACGGGTCCTCGAGATAACCTTACCATGTCACAGTAGGTGTACTATGTGGCACACCAAAGAACCCTTACTGTTCAATGGCCGTAAGCGCCGAGCATAGGTCGTCATTTGAAGCCCTTCACCGGTCTTGTGACGTCTCCATATGAGTGAAAAATTCTCGAGAGGGACGTTAAACAATATACAATCAATCTTTCGGCAGATTTAAGGTGCCCTTGTCACGTAAGCGCAGCATGTGATTTCCTTCTAATGCTGATGAACGTCATGCCAACAAAACACATTTCATTCTTTAAAAAAAAGTGAAGATAACGAACAGCGATCAATCTCAATTCCTGTAAAGGAATAGGGCACGCACAGATCCCTGAATATGCCAGAAGTGGGATCAGATGCCTAGGAGGAGTAAGCACACCCTGTTGACTGGTCACATCCGCCCTGAGCCCTTATCTTATAAATGACAAAATTTTTATTTCTTGAATTATTTTATTGGAATAACTTATTTTTTTCCAAAAACCCTTACAATTTGTGTCATTTTACTAATTTCATCTTATTAAAAATGATAGAAAATAGTACAAATGACTTGATTAAGAGACATATTTCAAGCCCAATAGAATCTGTAAAATCCAGAAGCATCGCCCGCTGGGCCCCCACTGGGGGCCTCAGAGCCCCTGCCTCATAAAATGGCGCCCCCCGTAACCGCAATTCCTGTATCCGCCCCAGGTAACGTCTATGTTTTTATGATATTTTTGGGAAATATTTCATAACTATCGTATTTACTTTTTTACCACGTGCTGTAGAGTGTGTTTGGCACGTTCTTCCTTAATAGTCATCGACATTTTGTGTCCTCGGTGAATTGAAAGTTTAGTATACGCGGAGAGAGGCATTCATAAAGGTAAGAAAATATAAACATAAACCACCATATCTCGGGTGTTGCTAAAACGCGGAACGGAACGGAATTTAAGTATTATAATGATTAATGTAGTTATGAAACACAAAAACTGCCGGGGGGGGGGGGGGGTATATTGATTAAAATAAAAAAAAAATTGGGATTTGTTTACAAGCGATTAAGCGAAGTAAACGTTTGTATAAAAATTTAAAAAGCGTTTTACAAGAATTTTGAAAGTTCGGCATTGACAGATGTGTTAGAGAGCAGCGACACTTATGGGTAGAGAATGGAAAAAATACACATGGTTTATTTGCCCCCCCCCCCCTCCTGGCAAAACGTCATTAACGCACATGTACATTAATTGTAATACCGTGTATGTGTATACCTGCAACAGGGAGTGTGGTATGTAAAAAAAAAAAACAATAATTCATGATCTTATTAAAGGACACAACGCATGTTTCTAAACTTTTTCATTTTTTCAGCAAAATTAATTCTTTTCATGTCTAAAACTACTTTAAATGTGTTTTAAATGAAATATTTTGCGTAGTTTTTGAGATTGAAAGCAATGAAATTCAAATCTTGCGATATGCATATTTACGCGCCATTATGTGTGACGTCATATGCGCCCTCGGGTTTGAAAACATCTATTGGCCATTTCATAAACAGATTAGAATTAATCGACAAAAAACCAATTATTACGTTAACGGCTTGTAAATAATATTGCATTAAGATGTTTTGTGCCGTGCTCGGTTGTACTAGTTGTCGGTAGAAAGGATTTAGACTGAGTATTTTTAAATTTTTCGAAGGAAGGTACAAAAAAAAAAGACATGGATAATTTTATTTGTTGGAGCAAGAACTTTACCTTAAAAAAACCACCCAGTCACCTTTTCAAACACTGCTTGGACAAAGATCCTGATACACTGCGAGAAAATGGATATATCGAAGCTATAAGCACTGGTATGCCTATAGCATACATTCTGTTTTGGTCTTCAAATTCAATACACACTCGGGTCAACTGACCTTCACCTTGTAACAACATAGGCCTATACAATGCAAATTCTACCAACTGGTAGATTTACAAAAAATTTAAAGATACAAAATAATTGAACTTTTAATTATACAAATAATAGAATATTGTATTTCCTAACTTTAAATTGAATTAGAAAATTATTTCCTTACTGAACTCGTAACATCTTGAGTGCGTCAGTAAAACGCCGTGCAAGTGTTTGATTTATTATTTTGACTTAGTGACCGCAGCACAACAATCCTAAATAGGGAGGACTTCTGGCAGTGTGCTTCTACACTAAATACTTGTATCTTATAACATTTAAATTAATAGTGAGATGACCTTTTAATTCTGTTGAAGCATTAATTCTCTGTTAGCCTTTTAGCTATTTCATATGTTATGAAGTAAATCTGTTAATTCATTACTATAGATCGTACACTTCACCTTGGTTTTCATTGGTTCTGTTTCAATCTTTCTTTCCCGCTGTGTCTCATAGGGTTTAACACTAATCCGTAGGTACGAACTTTCACATAAATTCATCTCAAATGGGGCAAACCTTTTATATACTCCAGACTTGTTCGCTTTTGAATTTGATGCATGTGATACATAGATGCATTACACCAGGTGTAGAACTAAATTCGAATTCAATCTTTAAAAAAAAGCAAGGTCGATAAAAAAAGGTTATGTTTGGAGAAAATTGTTGAATTTTTTTTTTTTATCTTTTACAATGTTGTTTTCGGAGGGTGGGGTATTCATTTGATATAAAATTTGAAAGGGGTTAAATTATAATGTTAATTTTTCAGTATCTTTATTTTATTTAATTTTTTCTTTATTTGCGAAATAACATACGGTCACAATTGGGTGTGTGTGTGTGCAGAAAATGACAAAGCCGGGGAAAACGATGGTACCCACAGAGGCTTGCTTAATATCTCTCATGGTAAGTTAATGGTTTTAAAATAAATATGCATTAGTATGGAGTATATGAAACGGTGGATTACTTCCCCTTCTCTCTGTAATTTTTGCTTCCCTTGTTCATAATAAGCCTTTTGATTTTACAAAATGCTGACCTCATGTATACTTTTATACTATATTCTTGTATACAGTAATTTCCGTTCCGTTCCGCGCTTCAGCAACACCCTTGCCCATATCACCAAACTCTGTCTAGAAGGTCAGCAGGATGCTATTTACGGACGCCTTCTAGAGCTTTCAAGGTTTTTGTTACATCGCTCTAACATAATCGTCACACTGAGGCTATCACCTGATCACGGTGTACCAAGAGCCTGGTCTTGATATTAACCACAGGGAATCTTTCATACGCGAGTGATTCTGCCGACAATCAAAACTAGATACCTCATTAAGACGGTAATACCTCGCCCTGATGTTAAAGCTTTTATAATGACCCAAGGCAGGTTGATTGTCACTCTTCTGAAATTTATCTAGAGACATCAATGACAGAGATAGTAAATTCCCCAAGTCTCGTATTATTTCGTGATTCGCGATACTTCTATTCTGTAAGATTTAAAAATCGCTTATGTTATATTAATATTAAAATATAGCAACTTCAAACCTTCCAAATACTTTCAACGAAAGATATATTGACACGCAAAAACAAACCTACAACCTCCATTTTTCGGTAATATTCCTATTATTTCATTCAAATATTTCGTTTAATTTTTACAATAGAACATGTACATCTATTCTATTAGATAACGACGTTACTTTAGAGTTCCGCAAATGGTACAACATACTCTCGTTGGACCTGTAATCACATTATGCACTCTGAATTGATAAAAAAAAATCTGGAAAACTGTTTGACCTACTTTTACCCGTTAAGTAGGTCGTGGTACACCAATCCAGCTGAAATGCAAACTGAACTTATATTCCTCCGAGAGAAATTTTGTGACTAAATTTCAGGGCAATATCAGTATTCTATATTCGTAATGAAAACAAAGTTTTCTGTAGCGATACTTGACCTTTGACATTGAACACAATAGGCAAGGTGTATGTGAACCAGGTTTGACGGTTCTAGCCCCAAGAGTGCCTGAAGAAGTGTCGTAACCTTCGGTCGGTCAGTTAAACTTCGAGGGCGGTCGGGAGTTGTGCCAGTCAGTCAAAGGCATTTGTAGAGTCGACATATTGTGTTCAGAGAACCCACAGCGTTTTAGATGTTTCTATCAAACAGTAATTGCACCGTCCTGTTGCGTGCACTGTTAAGTTGCTAGATATTCTTACGCAATATGAGAAACTAATTTTGATATCGCGTGTATCCGTACCCGTGCTAATAGGGGTATCTAATGATGTTTTGCGGACACGAGAACGAGTTTCATCAAAGTGATTTGCTTTGGAATGCGCACGATACCATGTAATTCAAAATTGCCAACAATGATTTAACATTAAAAATTACTGACGTTTAAATGGGTTTGCGTGTCAGTATATCATATTTTTACAAGATATATCATGATTTCAAAGTATAAAGTAAAAGTGCTATTTTAGAATAGGTCCTCGGTACCCCTTGCTTGTCGTAAGAGGCGACTAAATGGGACGGTCCTTC
>NC_079169.1:64036450-64098950 GCF_947568905.1 Ostrea edulis | reverse complement strand
ACTAAAACGCGGAGTCAGATCAGAAAGTCGGTAAAAAGGCTGCCGTTACGAGATAAGTATCCAAGCTAGTAAAGACAATAAAATCCTCAGTCTTCGTTTCTTTATTGGGAATTAATTCATTTCTATTCCTAATTCGACAAGAGTGTCATTTTATTATTATTCATTTGATACTGTTTAACTGACTACATGAGTATCATGAGGGACATCGGTATTCAAATCAGCATATAAAGGACACCGTTCTGAAGTAAGATAGTTCAGCTTAGTTATAACATGTCTCTGCAACTTTTGAATCCTTGGCACCTTGCTTCTGAATCCTGAAAGTAAAATTGTTACAACTAAGCAATCTATAGGTTGCCTTTCTGACTTAATAGTGAAATGTACAAAAAAAAAAAAAAAAAAGAGTCTCGTTAATCCTGACACTTTAATTCCTAACAAAACATCGTCCGGATAACTGAACACCATGTTATATCGTCATGAAAGTAATCAATATGCTTACTTTGTTGGTGTGAGATATGAAATAAACATTAACAATTTGCTTTGTTACATAAACCGTGATAATGTTAACATTTACAAGCATTTGAAAGCGCTCAAATTCAAATACACATGTCCTTGTCCTTGTAGATATTTACACGTACAATTTGTATATCTAATTAGGGCTAATCTAAAATATGTTCCATTATGAACTTCAGGACTACAAACAAATATACATACTTATACACCACCCGCAATAAAAACAACCAACCAAGCTCCACATATAATTGGGAAAAATTAAATGAACGGATATCATATTCCACAATTATCCAATTATGATCAAAATTGAAGGTGTCTGCATGCACCAATCTGAATTGACATACTTATTAACAACAGTAATTTTCTCGCTTCTAAGCAGAATTTAAAAATCTCAAAATAATAAAGCTCTATGGCCTCCGGACGAGAATCAGTCGTACACAGGTACATTCTATACGCAAGTAATTTTATAAATTGAAATAACTAAGCATGTAAACCCTTTCCAACTACATGTATATTGCAGTATAAAAACAGCACGCGTATTTTCACAACTATTCTAGAATATTTCTCAATTATAGACTCTTTTGATTTGAGCAATCAGATATTAATTTACGATCGACTACATCTTATATGTACACAGCAGTTCCATAAATTATATTCATTGTGTGGACCTTGAGGTCCTCGCAGAAAACACAAGCGAGGTAAAACCGGATGTTATGGGGAAAAGTCAGCTTGCGCATGCACAAGTGTGTATTTTCACTAGAGCCAATCGGAACATCGCTCGCCATTTTCTATCAAGTTGAGCAAAACTTGACGGGAAAGGTCGTGCGTTGTTCAGCTTGATGATGCGACCTTTGTTTATACGGCCTAAAAGGGTAGCACGTAACCGTAAACTTGGAGAGAAAAACGTTTATCGGAATCAGAAATGTTTCATAAACAAGATGATTAAAAAAAAAATCTGTAACAGTTATCAGAAATGAATAATGTTATGGAGTCTAATTTATTCATTTGTATATACAACCATATTGAGCTCAGCAACGCTCAACAATGGAAGTAATAATATATTGCTGTTTCCATCTTAAATGTGAGATCCTTTGTGAGCTTTTGAAACGAAAAAACGACACTCGCGTTTGTAAGCATCAATATTTTGTTGCTAGATTTATCATTCAACGGCGGAACCAGAATATCTTAAAAGGGGTCGGTATGGTGGTTGCGACCCGAGTTTGTACCTTTTCCGCCCAAGAAAGGGAGGGGATGTTGAAGACCGCAAAATGGCAAAAAATTACCTTTTGTCTTATAAACAATGTTCAACCTGGAGAGGGGGTGCACAAAACAGACAATTTATCATTACTCCATTGGTTTACCAAGAATTCCATCTAACTGGTTAGAATTTACCTCAGTTGTAAATCAAAATACTGCAATTTTCGGCCCACTTTTTGAAGTTATAAAGCCGGTTGTTTTTTTTCAGTACGAGCGCTTCCGGAAATAACTTACAACCTGTTTGTTGCAGATGTAGATACTAATTACAGGTCCATATTGTTGACAACTTATAGCCTACTGGCCAAAGAAAACAATTTGTTTAAATACACTAAAAATTATGATAAACCCATATTTGTATTGGGTTTTCTCGGAGGATACATAAATAAAGTCGGTTAAGCTATAGGAAATTACAATGAAAACAATTTAAGACGAGCCGCGATCATTATCATTTCTAAAAGTTGAAAATACAAACATTCCTGATTGAGGTATGATACATGTACAAATACAAAAATTGTATCGAAATCAGAATGAAAAGTATATATTATGCATGTAAAAGTAATACTGTTGAAGTGCTGAGGTTTCTCAAATTTTGTTTATGGAGCAAAACTTGTTTAAAACAATTCCCTGCAGACATCGAACACACGATTTACATATTACAACTATAAGGCCTTAATCAATGAAATGAGAATTATTTTAAAGACTAAAGGATACAATGTATATTTCTAATTTTACTTTTGCAGCTGTGGCGTACTTGAGTTTGAAAAACAAAATCGTTAGATTTACGATAAATAAACTTGCTTTTAGGACATAGAGCACGTGGCACAGCAGTGGACTTTGTAATATTTAGATTGGCACATCTCCCCAGGATTTCCATCGAACAAATCTCTCAAGAAGTCTGCACACGTGTAGAGGACCCCGAAGTTCGAGTCTTCACACTTAGAGTGGGAATGGTTGTCCGAGTCTCCCCGTTCTGTTCGCTCAATTAGCGTCCTCAGTAAGCCGTCCAGTCTGTCATACTCTCTGCGAGTCAAAGCTAGTATCAACAGAAATAAGATAATAACAAACACATGCTTACAGAATTAAGTATACGCCGGTTTTCCATTAAATTGATATATTGATGGTAAATCAATTATTAGTTAACATTTCTCATTCCGCATCAGTCTGAATTAGATTCCCAAATACAACTTTCCAATTGATTCTTACAATCAATATTAAGCTATTAGTTGAAACAAGTAAAACTATCGACAAATAGGGGAAAAATGCATCTGTAATAAAAAATGCTTTTTAGAACACTTACGTGTTGCAATAACGCCCATGACAAAAATCAAAAACAGTATAATTGTCGTTCTCATTGTGTGTGACCGGTTTCTTTCGCCGGACTTGTAGACTATGACTTTTATATAGAACACCTGGTTACTTTTATCTGTTTCACGCATGAATTCCACGGAATAAACGAGTACATTCTTGGTCTTATGAGGTCTGGGCAACTTGTGGGTTTAATTTTAAAAGAGGCAGGGGGTTTGGGGGAGTGGATAGAATCCTAGTATGTCACAGAAAGCAATACGGCATTGACTTGGGGTTAAAGCACCCCAAATTCTTGATAGTGCGTGTTGGCGCTAAGAATGACTCTGCAGTTAACTCTTAAACGAAATAAAAAAGATTTTATGAAGAATCGCGTGTTACCCATTAACTTTTCTCACGAATATTGGAATTTTGTACAATAACTTATTTTTTATGCTGAGGTAAATTTAAAATAATGAACTGATAACAACGCTTTCCAGTTGTACAGATTGTACCATCTTGCAAGAAATTGCACTTTTCAGCTGCGAAGTGATAAGTGAAATTTCTTAAGTGTTTATACTCGTATAATGAAGAAAATGATACTTTCATATTACGATATTTATATGAAAATATTCAGACTTACTCATAATGACGTGGGATTATTTTCTATTTCGTCACATTGCGTTTCGAATTACATACTCGCTTTCCTATATTTGTTCATTTGTCTCTGTTTGAAATTCATTTTTGTTTAGGAATTAGCCTCAATGGCTGTTACGGTATTGAAAAACATGTAACTTGGTCGTCAATATCGTCTGTTCTGTCATTTATATGTATGTAGGGTTTAATAAGATAAAAGTATTTGTAACTTTTAAATATCTATCACGGGTTTTTTCTCCACAAGTATTAAACAAAATTCGTGTTACGTAAATGTATTTTACTGTTCTCTTTATACTTAGATAAAACGACTGTTGTTTCTATTATGCAAAGATTTATGAATAACAAATGATAAAGGGTTGCCGTCTTGAGAGTGTTTAAGGCTTTCGCTGGATAGATCGTCATCCTTATTGAAATACGCGTAATTCGTGATATCTAAGCTATCTTATGTAGAACTGTTTTCTTTATTCATTTTTTGTTTTGTATTTCTCTAGTTTCTATCAACGCGTGACCAAACGATAAAATCCTTTTCATGATCAAAGTGTATATGCTATAATTGACAATAAACTACAACCACACAACCAGTACTTAAGCAGGTTTAAATTGCTGATGATCTGAAAAGTTATTAGCGCATGTTGACCTTTTGCATGAGTTACTGCATATTTCTTATCATTAAAATATGCATGTATCTTCGAAATGAATTCAATATCCAAACATACTATGTATATGTAACGTGTACCTGTCTGGCATTAGAAGCAGAAATAGATTGAGAATCTACTACTTTAACAGTATTTAATGCGATTGGTTGTAATTTTTGGTCATACAATGAATATGCAGGCCTTTATTCACTTTCGATCTTGCAGCCACCATCAAAGTAATATACGTACTTTCTTTTACAGCGTATGAATAGAATGCCCTAGCTTAAAAACCGTGACAAGAGGTAGATAGACAAACCAGAAGCTAAGTGTGTAAAATATTTTCCAAAAATTAACTAAATTCAACCACCTGTAATTTTTTCAAACAGCATTGCGAATGAAAATCCTTGTCATACGCACATCTTCATGTTGTTTATAAAGGCCTTAGCTTCAAAACTATGAGAGGAATTAAATGCTTAAACCATGTATTCATTTTGTAATATTTTCTCATACATATAGCTGACAAAGTTAAACATAAGAGTGCCCGAGCTTTAGAAGAGGGAGGCGGACAAATCGTGTACACTCTATGCAATATTTTTTAAAACCTAGGTTTAACAACCTGTGGATGTCTCCAAAATTGAAAGGAATCGAAATACTTGCCACTTGCACATCTTCAATACCCATACAAACACTCTGAAATAATAACTTGAAAATTGTGAAAGGAGTCAGATGGACAAATCGTGTACCCTCCATATATCATTATTTCATATAATTTCAAATAGAGTGGCAAAACTCCAAAATTGGAGGTCGAAATGATTCAAAATTGCAACATATCTAGAGTGACCCATAAAATGCCACACAACAGGTTTCATGTTGATATATGTCAGAGTAATGAAAATAGGATCGTATAACCTCGAACGGAAGGACGGGCATGCTTGTAGACACTCACATTTCTAATAATTTTATACTGCATCTTGCACTCTAGCTGTATACAAAGATGGCCGACAAGGTATCGTTTCGTAGACTCTAGATTAGCTCTAATAGCCGGTTTCAATGTTTTAAATTATTCAATCATATAATAAAAGAATTATATATTGACATTCGTAGGACATTATAATAATTTAGCTACCTAAGAAGTGCAATATTCACCGCGTTCAGGGGTATCGACGAATGTTGTTCTTCTCAAGTATCTAAATCAGGATTGTCAATAATTCTATAAAAGGTGAAGATAACGAACAGTGATCAATCTTATAACCCCTTTAAGGAATACGAAATAGAGAGTTGGGCAAACGTGGACCCTGAGTATGAAAGGGAAGATAACGAACAGTGATCAATCTTATAACTCCTATAAGCAATACAAAATATATAGTTGGGCAAACACGGACTCCTGGACACACCAGAGGTGGGATTAGGTGCCTAGGAGGAGTAAGCATTCCCTGTCGACCGGTCACACCCGCCGTGAGCTCTATATCCTGATCACGTAAACGGAGTCATCCGTAGTCAAAATCAGTGTATACCAGAGGTGGGATCAGGTGCCTAGGAGGAGTGGGCATCCCCTGCCGATCGGTCACACTCGCCATGAGCCCAATAAGATAAGACGTGCGTGAATCACTGTATAGGAATACAAAAATTACATCCAAGAATCCGGAACAATACAATAATGGATATGGTTTGAAAACTCAAGGCCAACATAATTTCTTTAAAAAATGGGCTTATCCATGAATACATAATGACGTTTTAACTAGGTCATGGAGTGGTTCAAATCCTATGTATGATACACCTAATTTTCCAGTGGTAAATTCCAACGGTTAGGGAAATATTGTAAAGTTTTCGATATCATAGGTGCACAATGGAACTCTCTCTCTCTCTCTCTCTCTCTCTCTCTCTCTCTCTCTCTCTCTCTCATGGTAGCAAAATATAAAATTAATAGAAACACTGCTTGAAAGAATAAAAGGTATACGTGTACATGTACATACTGCATTTACGTTCGATATCTGATATATTTCATTGCGTGGTTGCAATAAAGATATTTTATTAAAACTACTGAAAACGTCATGGACTATAGATACCGGCAGAATGGAAAGGATGAATTTTCATTCTGGTGTTACGGTAAAATAATAACAGCTTGCCACTGTATTGCATTAATATAACGTGCAAAAAGGAAAAAAATGGAATTGATGGAGAAAATATACAGGAATTCAAGATTCACAGATTAGGAACACTGATCCATTTTACCTCATATTACAAAGGCATTTTTTGTGTGTAAACCCATTTAGTGTGGTTTATATACTTTGTTAAAGTACGTATTATCCGTCTACATAGAATTAACATTTTGTCTTTAAAAACCAGCACTATACATGTATTCTTTAAAAAATGAAGCAAATACCTAGAGTAACTTAAGTCCTTGTACGTCATGAACACAACACCCTCGCCATATAGGATTTACACGTGATCAGTCTTTGAAATTAGCCACTGATCCGAAGAACGAGGCCAATAAAATGAGATAATCTAAAGATATAACATTCCCAATGTAATTTTGAATATGATTAAGTTCCAATCAAAAATTATCTTAGGATCGATTGATGATCATCATAAATTGTAATGAGTTATAGAGTGCACTAGTACTTGCATAGGACATGAAAGAAATTTGAAGTAAACTTGAAAACAAATGTTATGATTTGTAATTGATTTAGGCCATTAAATTTCTCTATGTGGTCAGTGCTCAAAAGCTTTTTCATGAAAACTTCGTCTTTTGTCAAACCTAGTAAGGCATTTTTGCACCCTCTAAATGACGACTTGTAAAGAAAACTAAAGGTGTAATCTCATCGACCATCCTCTACAAATGTTAGAGTCACCTTTGTTGTAGGCGAGTCTCACCAGATAAGAAAGATGTACATGTAATTAACTTTGAAACAAAACATCTTACAGAGCTAGTAATAATTGTAACAGGGCGATCACGGAAGCCTCCCAAACAAACACCATTTGGATCCCTGTTGCTTTCAGTCCACCTTCTGCAAAATAAACAAATCATTTTTAGACTTGCATCCCTCTTGCAAAACCCTGAAAGTTAATTCCCCTGAGATCCCTTAAAACGAAAAGAAACCCTTTCAGCACAAGATCGAGTGATAATATGTAACAAAGAAGAAGCATGCTCAAATTTAACTGGATTCCCAGAACGGAACAGTATACTAAAACAAAGTGATGAAACCTCTCCCAAGATCTAAGTTGGTCCTGTTATATTGATACAATAGTAATCAAAGCCCAAAAAATTGGGTGTAGTGAAAAAGTTGAAATTTAGACTTAGTCGAAAATCCATATTATTAATGTACACCACATTCGTTAGACCGATATCAGATTATGCTTCAGAAGTATGGAGAGGGTGTAGCCATACTGATTCAGAAAAGTTGGAAAACTTCAATTAAGTGCTGCTAGAATAGTTACTGGTTTAACATAACTGGCATCAAGGGAATCTCTTTATTACTGAATTACTTTGATATATTTGCATCCACTAAATCTTTTCTCTTATATTTCTATTGAAATTGACATTGCTTTCATCTGGGACATTGAATGCATGGTTGTTGCAAACTAGTTCGATTCGGGTTTTTAGTACCACCCGTCTGTGTAATCATTACCAAATATGGAGCGTCATCAAGGTCAAAGGGTGCAATAGCTGGAACAGCGTAACGAATGGCTCAACCATAAGATATTTTAGTACAAATCTAGTTTATATTTTAAAACAATGCATAAAAATATAAACCACAAAATGTCTTTCTTTGTTGTTTCATTGCAGAAAAAGCTTACTGTAACATTACCCGCTTACTCGGGTTATGAATTGTTCCTACAGTGCTATCTACCTTCATTACCGATGAAACAACAAATAAAGCATTTTATTGTTTAAATATACAGTAATTAAATTTTTTCTTTGGATGTTTTAAAAGTTCAATTCCCAAGAGTAAATTCTGTACTTTGGTGTTAGAAATAACTTATGTCCCAAATAACGTTCTCCAAACAATATAATCCCGAATTGAAAAGCGAAAACTTGGTAACGAAGACAATTTATTTCAAATTATGAGCAGTATATAAACATATATCTTAGTTTTACAAAATGATAGGAAAGTATATTTTCTTTCATATTTGTAAACGAGCACCACACCCTTGGCACTAATGCTGATTAGATTGATTGATTGATTGATTGATTAAATATCGTTTAACGGCTTCAAAATTTAGGCCTATGCTCGGCGCTTATGGCCATTGAGCAGGGAGGGATCTTTATCGTGCCACACCTGCTGTGACACGGGACCTTGGTTTTTGCGGTCTCATTCTAAGGACCGCCCCATTTATTCGCCTCTCACGACAAGCAAGGGCATGAAGGAGGTACTGAGGATCTAATCTAACCCGGATATCCACCGCACTATGTAGTAAATAAATGAATATTTAAATTCACTGAAATATTGATAACTGCGCAGATTTAGTGAAAATAAATCAATGTCAATTTTTTTAAAAATCCGACAGAATTACTTTGATATACATGTATACAGTGCTTAATCATTTTTTTTTTTTTTTGATTTTTTTTTTTTTTGATTGTTTGAAAAAAGTTCAACTCCCAGGAATACATTCCGAACTTTGATTTTTGAGTCTCTTATTAGCATTAGACCAAGCCAGAGAAAAAATTCCTTTTTTAAAACGTAATACAATATCAAGAGAGCCAGAGAGAAAAACAAACTTCTTTAAAACGAAAGAAATACAAAATCAAGAAAATGTACAAAATCAAGAAAATGTGCAAAAAGCTTGAATATTTTCACTTAGCTGTAAAGAAAAATATTGGAGATGACTGTGTAGATTAAAAGAAACCACACCGCGTATTCAGAATTCAAAAGAATTGCTTAATAGCTTTTGATTGATTGATTGAGTATTGTTTAACGTCCCTCTCGAGAATATTTCACTCATATGGAGACGTCACCACTGCCGGTGAAGGGCTGCAAAATTTAGGCATATGCTCGGCGATTATGGCCTTTGAGCAAGGAGGAATCTTTATCGTGCCACATCTGATGTGTCACGGGATCTCGGTTTTTGCGGTCTCATCCGAAGGACCACCCCCATTAAGTCGTCTTTTACGACAAGCAAGGGGTACTGAGGAATTATTCTAACCCAGATCCCCAAGGAACGAATAGTTTTTGAATTGTCATTTAAATGCTCTTCACAAACAAGTCCACGATCGTTCCCACTTAAGATATTACAAAGAATGAAGGTACATAATCAATTAGTATACAGCATGAAACTGGAGGGAAACGAGATTGACATTGCACATCATATCGTTCTTATGTGTTCTCGTTTTCAAATCTTCCGGGAAATTGTTGTTTTGGTGGCAATGTCATTTTTAGAAGTTAGATTTTGCATATACTAATTATATTCCATTTAATTACATTTGTATTTTAATGCAAAAAAATGCTTCATTCATTTGCTATAAACCACGCCTTTTATTAGAAAAAAAAATAGCCTTGTGTTGTAATCAGGTAAACGGAGTAACCCGTAGTGAAAATCAATGTGTAAAGACGGGCCTAATAATTTGTAGGAAATACGTCAGATAGCATTTGACTCAATGACAGGTTGTATTGGCAAACTAGATCGTAAAACGCCTACAGAATTTGCGAAATGCTGACTTTCAACTAGACTGTCGAAACTCTCGTAACATCTACTTGTTTGTTAGTAGCCTGTCTCGGTTTAAAAACTGAGCATACTCCGATCAGGCTCTTATGTATCAAATCAGTTGAAAATCATGAACACCATCTACAGGTGATAATGGATTATAGCTACATAAATATGGGAAGTTGAAGATGGAGAAGCTGAAGTCATCCCGTTTGTCGTAAAGTTGAGTAGAACATTTACTGGATCCAGCAATGTATCTATATCTGTCAGGGGTTTTATGGTGTTTAAGAATGCAGTATAGGTAGAGTAAATCATATTCATTCGTCCCATTGACTGGGATATTAAATTTTTTTTTTTTTTAAATGAAGCATTTTGAAGACTTTCATCTTTTAAAAAGGCATTTGGAGTTTAAGTAGGATTACTAAAGTAATTTTAAAGCCGAGATCTTTCAAAATACAGTTGTAATAATGAGCCTTACAAACAAAGACCATGTTGTTACAAGCTTTGTCAGCTGGAACCAAAACATATTCCTCACGTGACCTATCTCATTCTTTTATCACTTCTGGTTTACTAGACACTGAAGGATAGTACGCACTTTAGATTTTAATATCACGTGCTAAACAAGAAATAGCTGACAAAGCTAACAGAAAGAGAAGAATGGAATTGAAGGAGAAAATACACGGAAATTGGAGATTCACGGATTAGGGACAGCGATCCGTTTTACCTCATATTGCAGAGGGATTTTTGTGGGTAAACCCATTTAGTGTGGTTTATATACTTTGTTAAAGTACGTATTATCCGTCTACATAGAATGAATATTTTGTTTTTAAAAACCAGCACTATACGTATAGCAAATATCAGAAATAACTTATTTCTTTTACCCCACCAATACAACACCCTCGCCCATATAGGACTTACACACATTATCAGTTTTTTGTAATTAGGCACTGATCCGAAGAACGAGGCCAGTAAAATGAGATCGGGAATCTAAATATACGCATATTCTTTTTAAAAAATGAAGCAAATACCAGAAGTAACTTAAATGTTTTACCCCATAAATACAACACCCTTGCCCATATAGGACTTAATCACATTAAATGAGATTGGTATTCTAAATATTTTTTATTTCCAAAGTAATTTTGAATAAGATTAAGTTTCAGTTAAAATTATCAATTCCAGTCTAATGAAAGTTGGTCATCACATATTCAAGGAATTTACCAAAAAGCATACAATCGTCTAAATATTCTTAGAATGCTCAAATACACACTTAGTAGAGACTCTCTTATCAAAAATATATTTTCTTTTATTAGACCAGTACTAGAATATGCTCATGTTGTATGGGGTGGTTGTAGCGTACAAGATTCAAAATTATTAGAAGTTGTACAAATTGAAGCAGCACGAATAATTACGGGAATGATATATAATTCTTCAAGAAGTAAACTCTATACTGAATTGGGATGGGAACCTTTAGGAATCAGAAGAAAGCATAGGCTTATTCTTCTCTATAAAATTATAAAAGGATATACTTCAACCTATCTTGTAGAGAGGTTAGAATTATGTGAATCATCACATCATAATTACAACCTTAGGGCCTATAGGACTTATTATGTTCCTCGGGTTAAAAGATCATCATATGTGAATAGTTTTGTACCAGCAACAAAAACAAAAAACCAACAACTCTGGAATATCCTTCCTGAAGACAACAAAATCACCTTCCATTACATCTTTTAAAAAAACTTTAAAAACGCGCAAGAAATACATATATTAAATTATATAATTATGGTAAACGTAGAGTAAATATCATGAAAGGTGAAGATAACGAACAGTGATCAATCTCATAACTCCTATAAGCAATACAAAATAGATCGTTGGGCAAACACGGACCCCTGGACACACCAGAGGTGGGATCAGGTGCCTAGGAGGAATAAGCGTCCCCTGTCGACCGGTCACACCCGCCGTGAGCCCTATATCCTGATGAGGTAAACGGAGTTATCCGTAGTCAAAATCAGTGTGCCAATAACGGCCTAACAATCGGTATGAAATATGTCAGACAGCATTTGACCCAATGGTAGGTTGTATTGACGAACTAGATCGTTATAACCATAGAATTTGCGAAATGCTGACTTCAATGGAGACTGTTGAAACCCTGTACCATCAACGTGTTTGTCAGTGGCTTGCCTCAATTTAAAAACTGATCATACGCAGAACAAGCTCTTGCGTATCGAATCAGTTGAGAGATATAAACACCATATGCAGATGATAATGGAATATTGCTACTTAAATATGGGAAGTTGACGATGGGGAAATCTGCAATACTATGACCAGTAAATCATACAGGATAAGGATTCATGTACAATAGAGGGTAAATATTATACTCCGATACTTCCCCTGATTGAAGATAGCTGATCGGCACGGGCTAAGTGTGTCGCACTATATACAATGGACAATGTTGTTTACTGTGGGAATACAAATGGAGTTTATCGTTTTGTTTCGTGGATTATGCTAATAAAGGGAGTTTTACTACTATTTAGAGTATTTTCGACAAGTGTACACGTACATCTGCGGTCCTATAAATAGTAGACCCAGGTAAATAGTCGTCCGCATTCGATGCGTTTTCATGGCGAGCATACATGTACATGTCATATGCATAAGTACAGTAGTATTTATGTATTTGCATTTTGCTTGAAGTATGTGTGAATGGTGTAGATTTCATACCCTTTGTTTATTCTATTTTATCAATAGATTATAGATGAAATATTTTTCAGCGTTTTTGTATAGTTTTGATATATTTACTTCAAATGTACGTACATTCACGTAAAGAAAAGCCATTCTAATTTATTTATCCAAAGGTTTTAGAATAATTTACTACTGTACGATATGTTTATTGTAATTTTGAGCACTGCTTGGTGTTCCAAAACGGGATTTCATTTCTTCTTGATGTCCTATAAATTAGTATCGGAGAAGTACGTGTTACCTGTCGAAGCTACCCAGACAGGTAAATCGAAGACACTGATGTGAAGTGAAGCGTAGCAAAAATCTTCCCCTTATATACCATGCGAATCCTGATACATATAACAATAGAACATCTAACTAATAAGGCAGATAAGCAGAGAAATATGGCGGACTCGGAATTCTACTATATTAATTCATGTCAGCTTTAATATCTGTGAAGATCTATCCACTCAGTGTTATTAAAATTCCCCTTCCATTTCTTTGGATGTTAATGTATTTCATGCATTGCTTCGTCTGTTGGAATCCCTATGGGCACGAAATGTGATCCTTCATTAGCTGACCTGTTTGTGTATTCTTATGAAGCAGAATTTATTGAAAAACTTCTACGTGAGAAGAAAAAATATCTTGTGGCCTTCAATTCGACATTTAGATATATCAACGACGTAATATCTATTGATAATAATAATTTTCATTCATATGTCGATTCGATTTATCCCTGTTAACTTGAAATAAAAGACACCACAGGATCGTCCACTTATCCTTCATACTTAGCTATTTTATCAAAATAAATATTAATGGCAAACTAACAACTCAACTTTATGACAAACAGGATGATTTTAGCTTCTCCATTGTCAATTTCCCATAATTATGTAGCAATACTCCATTATCACCTACATATGGTGTTTATATCTCTCAAATGATTCGATACGCAAGAGCTTGTTCTGCGTATGATCGATCAGTATTTGAATCGAGGCAGGCTACTGACAAAGAAGTTTCCATTGTTTCGCTTAAAGCGTTTTGCAAATTATATGGTCGTTATAACGATCTAGTTTGCCGAAACGACCTATCATTGGGTCAAATGCTGTCTGGCATCTTTTATGCCGTTCTTTACACAATGAATTTGACTACGGATACCTCTGTTTACGTGATCAAGATACAGGGATCACGGTGGGTGTGACCGGTCTACAGGGGATGCTTACTTATCCTAGGCACCTGTTCTCGCCTCTGGTATATATTCAGGGGTCCGTGTTTGTCCAACTCCCTATTTTGTATTCCTTATACGAGTGATGAGAATGATCACTGTTTGTTATCTTCACCTTTAATGCATGTCTTTTTACCTTGTTTGTTCTAGAGCTAACAGCATATTTTCTGCATCAATAAGAAACGTTGCATAAAAGTTCGGTCCTTAGAAAATAAATTCCTAAAGGCAAATCTTGCTCCTGAATCTGACCCTCAAATCGTGTTAATCACACCCTCATCGATTACAGTAGCTCGCGTTGACTTTACTCCTACTTTTCATGTAAAAGCTGGTTACAAGAATTACTATACCGCATTTTCGTGAGCAGCTTTAGAAAGAATACAGGGTTTTAATGGTATTTATCTCTTTCATGCATTTAAAACATTGACATTGCATTTGAAAGAAAACTCCGCACATAGTTTACACATTCGCCCATGACCCAACGAGAGCTAATAAATGGAAATTTGTTGTGAATATATTCCATGGTTCGGAACTGAGAAAAGTGGGAGCATTGGTCAACAATCGTCGGTTTGTTTCGTCAGATGTAATGAATAATGTCGACAGATTCTTCAGGGACAAATGCTGAGCTGTCGTATTCTGAAGAAAACGCAATATGTTTCAACAAAGCAGGGTGTGTGGTCACTCATAGTGAATTAGAAGCGAGAAACTTGAGATCGTGGTGTGACATTTCTAGTGGAGTTTTCTGATTAGCTTACTATGGCATGATATTAGTTCACACTATAGTGTATTTATTTCTCTCTTTCCATTACAAAACACCTGCACCTTTTTAGGTGCCACCTTCTCACAGTAGGTAATGCATATGTATTTGAAATATATACTCATCACATTTTGTAATGATGTGTGAAATCCCTGTTCAACTATTTCTAGACATTAGTTTATTGTCACTTTATTCAACTTAGTTATTTTCTTTCTTCATCATTTATTTTCAGTGAATAATGACAAAAGCTCAATGACAAGTGTTGCATGTATTCATCGTTCCACACTAACTGCCTTAAATGTATAGTAGTTGCTTCATGGTAAACTCGGTGGTCCGGTATAGCTCTGATGATAAAAGTACGGTTTTTTCCAGACTCATACACATCTACATAACTGTGAAAAAATCTTGATAAAACGTATAATTTGTATTGAAATGGTGGAACTTTTGACCTCAACTACTGTTGAACTAGATTGCGTCATAATGTATTAGATTGATTGATTGAATCTTGCTTAACGTCTCGCTCGAGAATTTTTCACTCATATGGAGACGTCACCCAGACCGGTGAAGGGCTTCAAATTTAGGCTATATAATGTATTTGAATTCAATGATTGCATTTTGCAAGAAATTGTTTCTACAAAATTAAAGAGTGCTTGATACACATTCACCAAAGCATACCGTGGCTTACACAATTCTTCGAGAATAAAGTAAATTCAATCATGCATTAGACCTCATTGCATCGGATAAACCCCTAGCCGGTTATTTTCTTGACTTCTTTTAAGTAATTGTCAAAACCATTTAGCTCATCGCAGGGCTTACAGTAGTGTAGAATAAACCTGTTTCTAAACGGCTAATCTAATAAATCACCACAGAACACATCATCCTAAGCCATATTCTATTTGGTTATATATGTAACTCAGTTACAGTAAATGTGTAATCCCTTGTAGATTATGAAAACTTGGAAACATATCCTAATTATGTTCGACGAACATAAATGAAGTCATTGATTTGGAAAGTATAGGTTACATGCGGCATTTGGATTGTAGAATAAATTCCTAGATTCAACACTCTGTCTTTTATCCAAGAAAGTCTCGCAGTGTGGAAATGGGCTTGTTCAAAATTATCTACTAGGTCACCCATCAAAACCATAAGTGTTGCAGCTCACCAAGAACATTAAGGCTGCAGGGACCATTTGTGGCTTGATTGGTAGTGTGCATCGTGCATGCAAGTAGCAGTAACGGGAATGAATCTGCTCGGAGAGCTGTATATATAATTACTGATTTACGGGGGGGGGGGTGCAATATGCGGCATTTTAGATGCATCTTATCAGAAAGTTGGGTCGTGTCCAAAAGGTAGGTAGCCGAAGCACAGATTATAAGCATAATAGACTAAGAATCAAATTATCTGCTGAAATTTCTCTCTATCCACAGTTGAGTATGTACACCCCTGCTTCCAAAAGGTTGATTGCGATTGACATTCATCTCGAAGTTTCGTGATTCCCAGTAAGTATGCACTTCGGGTCAGGTAAGTAAACACTTATCTTGAGTTAGTCATTTAGGCACAGTAAACACTAATTTTGAGTTTGGATGGCTACGTAGCTAGGTTTACAGCTAGCACCATGGCTAAGATCGCTCCACCCACGATAAACACCGCTAACACTACGGTCACGATAACACAGTAAAACTTTTGCCTTTTTGTATTTTCTTCTTCCTCTTTTATCTTCACCTGAGTAAAAAAAAATATATATATATAGTGTATGATCAAATCTCCTTCAAATGAAATGGGAAACTTGTGATGCTAAACATTCTTAATAATGCAAAATACATCAAATTAAGGCTACATGTATTTTTCATATAGACATAACATTGATTTTAATCTTAGCATGCACAAAAGAGGCTCATGGGCCACTTTCTTCACCTGAGCAGTTGCATTTTCCCATCTGGAAAATTAAATCCCAATTATGGCCCCATCCCAGGCATCCAGATCATGGTATGAGCAAACGGGAAATAATCTCTCTCTCTCTCTCTCTCTCTCTCTCTCTCTCTCTCTCTCGTATTAGGACTTTCATATACTGTTCCTCTGTGCCTTTGAATTGTCCTATACGATTTTATGTAAAACGTTGAACCCTTATGGTCCCATTCTGACCTATGGAACCTTGTGTGAACTAACATGAATTTACACTGCATGAGGATGTTTGCATATTGATCTGACAAAAACGTCCTTGTGATTTCTGAAATCATTTGGCAGTTTTACGATACACCCCGGTATCCCCACGTCAAAATTTGATTTCCAATTATAACCTGCTCAGACTTCGGAGATCAAGATTTGAATCAACCCAAATTTTTATTATAGTGATACGTGTTTGCCCTACTCTTAATTTTGTATTCTTTATAGGAGTTATGATATTCATCACTGTTTGTTATCTTCATCTGTTCATAAGGAAGTTTCCCTGCATGATCTTATTCTGGCTGGTACAGTTTTTGGTTGTTTACGTCCCGTCGAGAATTGTTCCCTCATATTGAGACGTCACTAGTTGTAGGTGAAGTACCACCGCTCACGGCAGTAACAATGAGGGTTCTTGAACGTGCCGACACCTACCGCGACACGAGACCTCAGCTTGTAAGGTCATATCCGACAGACCTGTGATACTCATTTCTTAGATGCCAAGTGTTTGTCGAAGGAGCAATCACTACCTATTTTAACGTCCTAGGTTTGATGCGGCAATGGCACGAGCGGGGCTCGAACTGATTGTATACTGTTTAACATCGCACTCGGAGATTTTTCACTCATATGGAGACGTCACCACTGCCGGTGAAAAGCTGCAAAATTTAGGCCTATACTCGACGCTTATGGACATTGAGCAAGGAGGGATCTTTATCGTGCCACACCTGCTGTGACACAGGACCTCGGTTTTTGCGGTCTCATCCGTTGGACCGCCCCATGTAGTCGCCTCTTACGACATGCAAGGGGTACCGAGGACCTATTCTAACCCGGGGAGGGGATCGAACTGACGACCTCCCTGTGAAGAATCGAACGTTGTACAACTGAGCTACCGCGACCGGTGTACAGTAAATGTCTAGTTTGTATGTTGTATGGGTATAAAGAGTGCTTTGTCGGCAGAGAAATCACCCCCTTCTTATAATATCCCCAGTAACGCAGACAAACGAGATGTATTATATGTATTACTTTAATTATATTTTTGAGTCAATTTCTTTATTTATTTTTTGGTTAAATAAAGACTACCATTCCAAGTTGAAATTGAGAAACAAAATGCAAAGAAACAGTAAAGGCTTATGATTTAAAATTTTCTGATATGTAAATATACTGCTTTATAGATAAGTTATATTACAAGAGCTAAACAGCTCCACATGTCCGTTGTTTTGTGTACCATTTGAGAATTTTTCACTCGCCGTAAAATGGCCCAAATATTGTCAAAACGGCGCAAAACCATACACAATCAATCATATACATGCGTCGTTATTTGTAGGCGAAGTGCCACCTATTTTGACCATTGCAAGTCAAGGGTTATTGATTCGTTACCTCGCACTAAGTTAGTGCAATGAACCTTGACTTGTGAAGATGCTACAACTGGTGATTTTTCAATGCGAGTGAAAAATTCTCGACGACACGTAAAACGAACAGTCAGTTTGTTTTAGCTTTTTCGGTTTGCTTCACAGCACTATGTTGAAGAGTAAAGAATGTTTGTTGCTCATTAGTCTAAAGCTCAGAGAAAGGGACTTTTCACTGCATGAGGTCTAGATACAAGGTGAAGATAACGAACAGTAATCAATCTCATAACTCCTACAAGCAATACAAAATAGATAGTTGGGCAAACACGGACCCCTGGACACACCAGAGATGGGATCAGGTGCCTAGGAGGAGTAAGCATCCCCTGTTGACCGGTCACACCCGCCGTGAGCCCCATATCCTGATCAGGTAAACGGAGTTATCCGCAGTCAAAACCAGTGTGCCAAGAACGGCTTAACAAACCATAGAATTTGCGAAATGCTGACTTCAATCGAGACTGTTGAAATCCCTGTACCATCAACTTGTTTGTCAGTAGCTTACCTCGATTTAAAAACTGACTATACCCAGAACAAACTCTTGCATATCGAATCAGTTGAGATATATAAACACCATATGCAGGTGATAATGGAATATTGCTACATAAATATGGGAAGTTGACGATGGAGAAACTGAAATGTAAGACCAGTAAGCTTACATTTACCTCAAGATAAATACACGCACTGACAATTTTTATAGATATACATGTACTTACATTTGGTAGCTGAAGTCGGTAAGGAAATTTTGAATCGTTTGGAATAATCTTACTATGGAACAATCCCTTTTCAAAGACGTTCCCAAAGGATATCCCTGACTGTCGTGATTCCGATAATGTAGGAACGCTGTTTCTACTGTTGCCAGATGACCTAGAGGTCGCTGAACGCAAGTTTCCGAGTTCAGTTTCCTCCTTGGATGAGAATGAATCCTCCCGTCTGTTGATGAGCTGTGAGATCGATCTCGGCTCCTTCTCTTCACCTTTGGGTGCTGGTGAGGGAGTGTTGTAGTGTCCGCCTCCGGAGATACGGTGATGAGATGGCACTTCTCGCAGACTTTCCCTCTCGTATTCGGAGGAAGCGGAAGTAAGAAAAGTCGTTTCCCTGCAGGGGTTTATGGGAATGGTGCAGTTGTTAGGTAAAATATCCTCTATGTCCTCCATGGTTCATAATCAGCTGAGTATTAAAAGACAAACTAAATCATACAAGAATTTGATTGTTTTGTGCATATTTCCCACAGATTGACTGTTTAGCAAAATGGTACAATGCAACAAAGTAATCGGAAATATTTATGCCAGTCAAAATTTCAGTACTGATTAAGTATTGAAAATAAATACAATTCTTTTGTTAGTACAAATTGATCTCTTGTGTCAAATTATCATACATGTACCAATTTGATATGTAGTCCCCTTACTCATTGTGTAATGTGAAGTATCTATATTCTACTGTTTGAATATACACAAAATTCCAACATCAATTGTTTTATATAATGTATGTCTATAAGATTTGTCTATTTCAGTTGTCTAACAGAGAAGCGTGTATCAAAATGTTTACAAGTTTGCATTGCCGTGGTCACATTTAAACTTGAAAACAGAATATTCTTTTTCTCATTTCACGAACTTCAAAAATCCTTTTCTCCAAGTAACAATAAATTTGGTCGACAGGGGAATACTAAACTATTGGTCAAGAATATGATACCATAAAGAGATATTGTATAATTGGTGCACAGATAACTCTCCATTCATTTTCAAGTTAAATCCTCTCACGGTGAGAGAACACGTGACTTTGACATGATAAATTACAAGGAAAAATGTCGACGAAAGTATAAAAAAAAAAAAAAAAAAAAAAAAGGAAAAGATCCCTGAATGTGTAATGTATAAACACACTGGAATTATAAATTCAGGTTCCTACCTAGCACGTATAAAATTATATATTTGTTTTGTGTTTTGATATACACTTGGAATATATTCAGACACGCGTTAATGGTCTATTCTTTCTTTTTTCTAATGTTGTTTTGGCAGCGGAATACCGCTTTTCTTTCTATAATACTTTAATTTGTTTATACTGGAACCTATGAACCAATTTTCATTTTGTCTCCTTCAATGATGTAGAAAAAAGTGAAGATAACGTACAGTGATCAATCTCATAGTTCCTATAAAGAATACAAAATTAAGATTTGGGCAAATACGGATTCCTGGACACAATAGATGTGGGATCAGGGCTGAGTTTTACTAAACTTCGTAAGTTCAAAATATCATCGCAACCTTAACTTACGATAAAAATCCGTTTTATCAAACTTCAGGTCCCTAGGAGTATTAATCATCCCCTGTTGAACGGTCACATCCACCGTAGGTCATATATCTTGATTAGGTAAACGGAGTAATCCGTAGTCAAAATCAGTGTGTATATAGAACGGCCTAACGGTACGAAACATGCACATCTGACAAAATTCGACCTAATGACAGATTGTATTTGTAACTTAGATCGTTATATAACGACCATAGAATTTGCGAAATGCTGACTTAATTTAAATGAGATTGTTGAAACCCCTGTAACATCAACTTATTTGCCAGTAGCCTACCTCGATTTTAAAAACTGATCATACGCAATACATACTCGTGCTCATTAGTTCCCATAAAGAAATAATGAATCATACACCAACAATGGAAACAATAACAGTTGAATCATGGGGAGGTAAATGTGTATTGTATACGAGACACATGCTACATTATTCTGTGGACAAGTTTGATAGAATCACTGTTAATGATGAATGTGTCATGAGTCTGATCCAAAAGGACTTTGATTTAGAAAATTTAAACTCTAAGCATGAATGAAGACAACCACACGGTTACAATATATGACAATTAATTAAGGTAAACCACATCATCAATATGGCAGACAAGACAATCCCAGGGGCAAAGTTCACCACTTCCGGAAAGGGTGAACCCTTCAAATTGTAGGTTGTTTTTTTAAATTTTAATAGTTTATTCATATTTCAAAGTGCCCTTACAATGTTCAAGACATTCGGGCGCATGTCTTGATAACAAGAAAACATTGATATATATATATATATAATCGCATCACAATATATTACTAATTTTTTCAAACATATTATTGAAATCTATACGTATCCTTTTGTATACATGAGAGTACATCAGGGCGCAAGAAAACATTGATATATATATATATATATATATATATATATATATATATATATATATATAATTGAATCACAATATATTACTAATTTTTTCAAACATATCATTGAAATCTATATATGTAGCTTTTTGTATACATGAGAGTACATCTTTAAAGAAGCTTTAACATACGTGTATATATTTTCGGTACTTTCTTCAATTTCTTTGATTCTACAGTACATCTTGTATTTGTAAATAACAGTTGCTATAGTATAAATTACGTTATTCAAAATGACAATTCTGTGGTTGTTTTCAAAATAAAATCCAATAAGAATGTAGGTACAGTTTCTACAGTCATCTGGCCCAAAATATTGATGATTTCACATGGAGCTCAAATCCTGGCATTCAATTAAGGAATAGTTTAGCAAAACCAAAATTCACTCAGTTTGATCAGCAAAATGATTTGTGTCATATGACGAGGGCTTGAAGTTGGCATAAAATTGCAAAAATGCCATTTTCAATGAAAATATCCACAAATTCAGGTGGTTTTCCTTTTAGAAAACATACAGCGCATGCGTCGAGCAAATTCATATTGAAGCATGTTTTTCATCTCAAAATAATACACAATATATATCATTTTCATTTTGCTCGACAAATGCGCACATCTTTTCCTGAGTAATAATTTGTATGACATTTGACAGTTTTCAGGCTTATTTTGAGAAAAAGGCGGGAAATGTCTTATTCATGATGTCATAATGCTATTCATTTAGGACTATCATTCTGATTTTGTTTACATAGTATACCTGGCATTTATTTTACTTTCTTAAAACGCTGATTAAGGTTAATTCCAGACACATTTTATAGAGAGAAATTTTTTGGGCCTTTTTATGTATACAACCGTACCTTGTTCTTTGACAACCTTTGACGTTATTTCCCATATATGCTTTACATTTTCACAAAAATAAATCAAGTGTTCATTGTCTTCAACATTTTCTATACAAAATTCAAACATGTTTGATTCGGTTTTCTTTATTTTTATGAGAAAAGATTTATTACATAGAAGATTATTGAGAAGTTTAAAATTAAATTCTGCTACCTTTTTTTCATACATATCTACTATTTTGTTTTTGTAAATGAGACTCCATGAGGGTTTATTAATATTTAAAGTTCTGCTATAGAAGGATTGATACAGGGGGGTATGAAATTTCTTTTGAACAAAAATGGTATACAGTGGAGCCTCGTTAATCCGGACACTTTGGTTCCCAGCAAAATCGTCCGGATAAATGAAGCGTCCGGATAATTGAATCGCATATTTTCTATCTTTACGTAACCAATATGTGCCTATTTTATTGATGCATATTGAATTAAACAAATTCTATCATTGGATTTGACCATCTGCATTAGTAAATAAATTATGATAATGTTAACATTTACATGTATTTCAAAGCACTAAAATTTGATGTACGTGTTCAGTGTAATTGCCTGTGCTTACATTGTACATACATATGATCCCTACAAATAAATATACAAAACTGTGTACCGTATGCACTAAAACAAATAATGAAGCACTTTATGTAACTATAAGTAAATAAATCATTCGTAACTAACATAATCATTTACACTTCAAACATTTCATCACACTTTTACTTCTTAAAGAGGCCGGTAATTTCCATGCATCTGTCACGATTCACGGGTTCGGCGGTCTGTTAAAACGATCTTCATCGTCCAAAGTTGATATATTAGAATTTCGTGATTATCATGTCAGTTGACAACATTCTTTAACCAAAATTCAATCTGCCAGAGTTTATATTTCTTATTCTATAATTATCCAAGACAATATCGGGAGAACAAAATCATTTAAGCTCGTAATATCAAGACCTACTTTGATCTAGTCACGCGCACCTATTATTTTCATGATGCGATAAGAACGGAACAAAACTCGGGTGAAACTAACATTACAGGTACATACAGAATTTAATTGTCATTGTCCTTAAAATGGTAATTTTCTCACTTCTACCCAGAGTTTAAAAATTCAAAGCAATAAAGCTCTACAACATCGTCACAAGAATCAATCGTACACAAGTACATTCTACATGCGTGACATTCTAAACGTTAAAACCTTATACTACATATACATGTGCATGAACATACATGCATATTTCAAGCCAATCAACAGTATAAAATCCAGAATCTAGAAGTATAATCTACACTCTTTAGATTTGAATAAGCCGATATCAATTTGCGAATCAGTACAACTGATATGTGTAGCAGTTAAAAAAAAATTATTATTACGGCATGATGTTTAATTTATTAATACTATTAGGGTATTGATCAAGACTATAAAATAATATGCTACAGATTTATTTACAAAATTCAACACTACACGCAATAAAGATCTTATGTACATCTTTTTACAATGAAATATCAAGTTTTTTCATTGATGTAATTTCAAAGCTTTCTAAAAAATATTACTCATGATTTTGTATTCGCATAAAATATTTCCTTTTCTCTTAAGATTATCGTAAAACCTTCAATGGATTTAATACCATTTTCATCAACAATATCAACCACATATCTTAAACCACTTTGTATCCAATTTTCAAAAAATACATTTTCCTTTATATTGAAAAAGTTTGTTACACCACAATGGTTGACATAGAACTTCATACAATTTCATATCATTGATGTCCTGGCATCAATATAAATAATTCAGTATAGAACTTGTTAAAATTACTAATTAGTTCAAAATCATTCACAACTGTAGCATTTGTTTTCAGTATATATTCGATATCAATATTTCTTTCAATACAAAAACTATTCAAAAAATCTTTTAAACTGGCATTGGAGGAATATACCTTCTCCACCCATGCTGGCTTTAATGACTTTATTTTGGATTCAATAGCAACTAGATTGATACCACCTTTAGATATTTTCCCAATCATCGTATTTCTTTTAATTCTGTCCTTTTTGTTCCAAACAAACTTTCAAATTGTAGTTGAAACACAAACTTGCCATAATCTCAAATCTAAAGAGTGCTATAAAAACGGTAAGTATATACCTGCCCACGTATTCGCGAAACATACGCTTCCTCTGTGTTCACGTTTGCTTCTACCGTCCGGATAGTCGGTTATAGCTAGGATGTGAATATGTTGACCATATTAATGGTATACTATATCAATGATTAAATTATGCAATCAGAATAAACTCGGTTATATTCAGGTTGTATTTTGGGTCTTGTCATTTTTCGTTCACTGCAGTAAAAGTTGACTCATTCCATTTGCTTGTTCCAATAGTACAGAACACACAGATGCCTGTATCGGAAAAGTCGAATAAACCGCATAAATACCTTTCCTCCTTATCTGTCACCGCTTTACGGTCAAAATAACTCTACTCTTTTTGTTTAGAAAAACCCACCTCCATCTTAATTCCAAGAATCGGTGCATTTGGATTATGACCAACGACAATGCTGAATTCAAACACTAGATGTGTTATAATTTTTAAAATCAATTTTTCCATTTTTATAGCAATTTGAAATACAATTCGAAGAACCTGGTTTCCTCGGTCCCGCAGTTTAGTTTTTTTTTCTTTCTTGACAGCAATGAACAACAGAATACATATATTGTTTGTTGAAAATGGTCGATTATCAATGACGATTGTAAACTTATTCACAACCCCTATAATAGGGAGATCCACGAGTATCAAAACTACAACCCAGACAACCTAAACAAAAATGACATTGGGATCTCCCTAATATTTATAAATCTTGTTAAATACAAACATCATAAAATAGCAATATAAGGTGGCACCTTAGAATTAATATTTTTACATGAGGATATGAAGTGCGTCGCTTCACGCAGGCTAAAGCGCTTCATGAAGTATGTCGGCATAAATGCGTCGCAGAAAAATGCATAAGGTAGCAGTCGCAACAGATCGTTAAATGTTATTTCTGTATGTTGGATTTTTTTTTTCTTTTCAAAATCTGAAAATCCCCATGAGGAATTGTAAAAAAGGTAAGGGGTGATGAACGTTAGAAAAGGGGAATTCGTATGATTACATTGAGGGCTGGTGTGTTGTCCCTTTGCAATAATAATCTTAAAAAAAAGCTTTGAAAAAAAAAACCCAACTTAAAGTGTACTTTTAGCATATTACTTTTGGTTCAAAGAAAACTGGTCGATAAAGGCGAATTACAGGGTTATCAAATTCTATCATTTTTACCGTGACCTCTGATCACAAACAGAATCGGGCTCGTACGCCTTTTAAAATTACTAACAAAAACTCATCAAAAGGTTTATATACATGTACCTGTGTAGTCTCGGAAGTTGATTTTGGATTTGTCAATGATGCCATGTAATCCGACATGTGGACAATATGTGTACATAGCTAACATCTTATCATCAAAATGATTTACATTTCCAATGTTTCATAACTAATTGAAATGATAACCATTTCCTCATGAATGTGAAAAATGTGCGTATGAATCTTGATAAATATAGTACGACTATTATAATGGCTGGGAATTCCGACAGAAATGAAAGTAAAATGCAAATTTAGAAAATAAATTTCAATTTTGATATTTTTCATGAAACGTCGCTGAATAGACGTACTATATTTATCAAAATTCATACGCATATATCTGCATCGCATTCATGAGGAAATGGCTATCATTACAGATGATAAATATACTGAAGGCAAAAACATTGGAAATTTTAATATATCGTTATTAATGAGGTTATGAAACAAAGTTGATATTTACAGGGAGAATAATACTATTGAAAATTGTCTTCAGCTACCTTTAAGATATTTTCTAAATCAAATAGAATATGCCCCATCTGAGCAAAAACCAGATGTGTCAAAACCCTGTGATCTACGCAGGCCATGTGTCCGATTTTTCTTCACTCTCATGAGAATACTTAGCTTGCCGAGATGCAATAATACTAAAACCCTATAGTTTTTAGAAGAAAAAAAATCATTGTGTCAAACAACTCGCGATGGTGTGTTGATTAAAATTTACGATGCAGTTTACCTTTTTTCTCTCTTCCTAGGTTTCACAGTCAGGGGTTGAAATACCCACACGACACGCACTGCCATTTATAATCTGATTTTCTAGGCCCAGGAGATAAAGTCCCCCACTTTTCGTTATGTGCTATTTTCTGAGGTGTTGTGATTGACATAATCGGCTTCAGTTTTCCTGCCTGTTAAATGATGGTGCTATTTCTTTTCGGTCTATAAAAGATGAATAGTCGAAACTGTGCCCAAGTCAATGACTGTGTCAATGCAGTAGCATAAAATACTGATTGCTGCATTGTCCAGAAGTTTATTGTATGGTAGAATAGGCAAATATGTAAATATTAATGCATCGAATCCTTACAGATGTACCCATGATTAAACAATGATTATGAAATTATTAAATTGTTACATCCATCACCGGTAATTATGTGAATTGTAAATGAAAGAAGGATAATTATTTTTTTAAAAATTGTTCCAGAATAAGATGATTTTTAGGGCCCTTGAGGGGTAAAAGAAACAGACAGGAAAAAGTTCAAGTGGATAGTCAATATGACAATCGGTACTGGACATTAGCTGGGGTCCTACTTGTTTATTATAGGTGGCAGTGAAATATTAGATTCCCATGTATTAGATATATATATGTGTGTGTGTGTGTGTGTGTGTGTGAGAGAGAGAGAGAGAGAGAGAGAGAGAGAGAGAGAGAGAGAGAGAGAGAGAGCACTTTGTACATAATTAATTTGTGATGATTTTGTTATTTGGTTCGGATCTCATAATGTAATAATTACCCTTCCCCCCCCCCCCCCCCCCCCCCCCCCCCCCCCCCCCCCCCAATAAATCATGATGGTATAAAACGCAAATCCCAGGGGATATGTTGGATCATAACACCACCACCCCTCTAGATCCCCGCATTTGTGACGTAACATTCAAAATGTATGAAATATAGTAAACATGATTTTAGACATTCCTTTATACAATTTACAAATATATTGATATTCTTACAAGTCTGATTAATATTTTAAGTAGTAGTACATTTACAATGTACGTACACTCAGTATTCTGACAAACTCTATATTTTTCACAAAACGGCTAATCCTTATTGTACATAAAATCTAACTTACCACCTTAGCATTCCAAAATTTACGTTAGGTCGATTGCAATGCAAAATAATTGTTAAAAGTGTTGTTAAACCTTATTGTTCGCTAAAACAATGCACACATTGTAATTGTGATATCTCCATTGGATCGTGAAAACGCTATTGTGAGAACTGACCAAGAATTTGATTTAAATCAGAATTTAAATTAAATTCCCTCCCTCTTAAATTTATTTTTCCAGTAATATCCTTTTGGTATCTTTACTGATAATCAAAATGATACTGACATCTCAACGAGTAAGAGACGACTTAATAAATATAGTTCTTATAAGAGAGGCACGTTTGAACATTTAGTCGGAGGTATTGAGATTCATGAGGGGTTCTCTAAAGTCTCTGTCCTATGGGAGTGACTTGACGTGGGTGAGGGTTCCGACACTTGCACTTGTTCATGACCACATACAAGATCTACACCTGAAAACCCTTAGCACCAAACCTTAATCAAAATATCGATTATTTCAAAATGCTTCGCATAGTTGTATTGCTATTTTCATTTTCGAGCATGAAAATTGTATCCAAATCTCCCGATTGTTTTATTCCTGTCTGCCCGCAGGTACATGGTATTTTTTTATAATTTTTTTTTTTTACATTCCTCCAACATCTTATTTCTATGTATATTTCATGATAACCTTATGGTTCTTCCCTATACGTGTTGCAGCTCCGAATACGAAAAATACATTGTTAAAGGTGCAGTTGAGTCCAGCGAAAGATTGTTCACTAATATAGAGTCTATTTGTGTTCTTGAATCGACTTTGCCCAACCATAGTGGAATACAATGTATTTGATATGAAAAGTTTGGAATATAGTGCAAAGGCTTATTATAGCAATTCAATCAAGGGATTTCCCAATTTTTCGAAATAAAATTTCAAAAACTGCCTCCTAAAAAATAAAAAACAACACATTTTAGTCAAATGGTTATTCACACAGGCACCGGAAGTATGGATATTACTTACCCTCCTCCTTTTTTGATAATTAAGTTGTGGCAATAATTTCTCTGAAATGTGTGAATTCGCTAAACAGTTTATATTCAATACTTTAAATTTTACTTTCATCTCTTTCACTACTACTTTCGTAAAAAAAAAAAGGGGGGGGGGTAGACACCCAATATATATTATTTACATTACAAAATTACAAGGCTGATAAAACTAATACATGTATTTATGTGGTGATCGTCACTTATCTGGCGACTGCCACTTAATTTATATGGCGGCTGCCAGTTATTCAACCTCTCTTCCAAAATGAAAAGTGCAATCCCTATAATCTCCCTCTCCAATACTTAGTAATTATGTAAATGATATACAGTTAAGAGCATTATTGTTTGTCGATTGTGCTGTTAATTGACAAAGTTATGTAAATCCTCATGATATGAAATGTTGACAGATTCGCGTACGAGAAAATCTTCGTGTGTACAGAATTAATGTACCAACGTATCAGGCACGTAGAACCAGGGGTCAATCTGCCCCTACACTTTTTTGACAAGGTTCATTTTCCGTTATTTTCACATGTAAAATAAGATATACTTTTGGTCTAAACATTACATGTAAAAAGTTTTCCTACCTACATGTACAAACCTATACTGCTGGTCAAAACGCAGATCACAAAAGGAAAACAAACAATATTTGGAGTCAGGCTCCACAAATCATACTTGGAAAATTATGTAGCAACAAATCTAAGAAAGTTTCAAGAAATTTTAGTAAGAAGGGGTAAAACAAATTCTCCACAGAAATGGTGCAGAAGTCTTTGGGAAGCTGTAGATTATACGAGTACTTTATGAGTGATGAAAAAAGGTGAAACAAATGTTCCCAAAACCCACTTTCTCATAAATAGTAAAACGTATACACCTATGAGTATATACTTATTCTTCACCTCTTCCTCTGCTCATACACACAATCATGACAACCCTCAAATACAATCCTGAGTGTGGATACAGATCTCAAAAGAAACATCCAACACTCAAATAAAATCCTGTCTGTGGATACAGATCTCAGGAGAAGAAACATCCAACACTCAAATAAAATCCTGTCTGTGGATACAGATCTCAGGAGAAAAAACATCCAACACTCAAATAAAATCCTGTCTGTGGATACAGATCTCAGGAGAAACATCCAACACTCAAATAAAATCCTGTCTGTGGATACAGATCTCAGGAGAAAAAACATCCAACACTCAAATAAAATCCTGTCTGTGGATACAGATCTCAGGAGAAGAAACATCCAACACTTAAATAAATCCTGTCTGTGGATACAGATCTCAGGAGAAAAAACATCCAACACTCAAATAAAATCCTGAGTGTGGATACAGATCTCAAAAGAAACATCCAACACTAAAATAAAATCCTGACTGTGGATACAGATCTCAAAAAAAACATCCAACACTAAAATAAAATCCTGTCTGTGGATACAGATCTCAAAAGAAACATCCAACACTTAAATAAAATCCTGACTGTGGCTACAGATCTCAAAAGACACATCCAACACTCAAATAAAATCCTGAGAGTGTTGAAAAGAAACATCCAAGCTCTAGAGACTTACAAAATATGTTTTATTTCTCTGATAAGAAATTCCTAAATCATAACTTGTACTGTAACATTGATTTTGGGTTAACATTTTATTTACATTTGACATACAGCTATGAGCTAAGTCTAGACAGTTCTGATTTCTTCATGGATGTAGTAATGAGATAAAAAGTCAACAAAACAGTTGTCACAAAATGTCTGGTACAACCAATGGCACTAAGCAACACAAAGGCAGAATCACGGACAGGTAACCATTGCTGTAGTTGTTGTTTCGGATCCCTCTCTATTGCTAGTCTGGGCACTACTCTGCTGGTTTGGATTCACCATCTTTACTTTTGTCCTCATCAGTCTGTAGAAGATAAGTCAAAATGCTGTACAATTTGCTTCAATCAGTTGAAATAATTGTTAGTAAACACAAGTGAAAAAAAACACCCATTTCACTTAAATATACCTTAGTTTGTATCATGTTTCTTAGAAATACATGTCTATTTGCATTAATACCACCTGTACTGAGCTTGATGACTGCACAAAATTTTAAAACTGCAGCATGCCTGAAGTTTCCTTTTTACAGTACTGAATGGTACTATGATTTATAAATAGAGCACATGAAAAAAGAAAAAAGAATAGACATGTACAGTCAGGACATTACAACTGCTTACAAAATCAATACACCACAGTTTAAATGTTTGTTTGACGTCCCATACAGAAATTTTCACTCATATTGAAACATCCCCAGCTGTAGGCAACACAAATTTAGACCTAAGCTTGACACTCAGGTCATCCATAGCAGCGAGGGTGGCAACAACTGCCGTGACACAGGACCTCCATTTTCGATTTCATATCCAAGAGACCCCTGATTCTCACTTCTGAATGTCGATAATTTCGCAAAGAACAATCACTACCTATGTTTTATACGTCTTAGGTTTGACAAGGGCATGGCATGAGTGGGGCTCCAACTCATACAATGCAAACACTCAACACTGAGCTACCACGACCAGTTTGCTTGACATGTCAAGAGTCCCCAAAGCACTAGTTCTGCATTCAAAGTCTAGTAAGTTACTTTGCTTCAATACTCATAAATTATGAATTATGATTTTAATATTAAAACATGTCTCTTGGTTTGTTTTAGAGATCATCCTGGTGACTGCTAATTTTGAACTTTAAAAAATGCAAGTGCACAAAATAATCATCAAAAGCAGCATAAACATATTAATAAGATTAACATATCACTGTGACCTCAAAAGCTTATCTGTACAATCTTGTTTAAGTAATAAATGAAGATGGTTCCACAATAAGCTCTAAGAACAGTAAGCATCTTTATGATTTAAGTTTGACCTCAAGATTTTGAAATGGATTAAGTTACCAAAATAATACAAGCAAATTCAAGCAATTTGAATGGTCCTTTATATATGTTTACGTGAATGTGTTGTTGTTGGTGGGGTTGAGATCATCCATAAATTCAATTTGGTATTGCAGCAAGTAATGTATACACTATCTATAAATATACAGTCTGAATAGAAGTAAAGGTATTACCAAAGTAACAGTCGTGGGGTGCGTTTTACAAAAGAACTTACGACCAACTTCATATACTGGAATTTTCCAGTTTATTGTTTATAGATCATGCACTCCAAATGCAAAATCTTTTTTTTTAAATTGTTGAAAATAAAGCCTCAGAAAAGTTTTACTTTAATCATTTAAAGTAATAACTGTGTAATAAAATTTAAGACTTGCGACTTTGTCGTAAGTTGGTTTGTAAAACGGGCCCCTGAATAATAAGGAAGTTTTTTTGTTATACTGAAAAACAGATATTGTTACAGAGCAGAACAAAACTCGAGTTTCTCAACATGGACTGAGTTTGTGAAAACTGATGATAAAACTGATCTAAATGTAATCTATAGACTAAAGGGATTTAAGGATTGGAGAGAAGCCCCCAACCCCCCAAGGTCTTACAATCTAATCAATTAAGTCAACATATCAAGTGCATTTTAGATAAAAGTAAACAGTTACCATGTATATTCCAATAGTGAAACTATCATATATAAAAAGAAGAAAACTGGAAAAATCTTCACCACAATTTAATCCCATTTGACTGTACAGGTTGAGATTATCAGTTTAGGACGACTTGTATGGGGTAGATACAAGAAAGAAATTTACCATAGAGTATCAGTCATCCCCCAGGGGCTGGGACACATTGGAACGCTCTGGCATCTTCTCTCCAAAAGCCTCACATTCTTGATCGAGGGGAAGCATGCCATGAGCCATTTTATTATCCCACTCTCCGATTTCCTCAAAACCATCAGCAAAGAGATTTTGAGGCTGCAAAAATGGTTGGTCAGCATTTGGTTTCATGCACATACATACCGAATAAGTGGTATTTTTAGTGAGACATAAATTTAGTGATTTGTCCATACACTATAGGTATATATATATAGTGAGTGCTAAATTTAGTGACTTTATAATTCCAAGAAAGAGAGCTATTACCTCCTATATGGAATAAATATTGTTGATATTAAATTTGAGCGATCTCAAAACTGTTGTTAATAATGCCAAAATTAAATTCTCACTAAATATTCTACTTATACAGTACTGTGAATTAGTTGCACAGTTCACCTCTCCCCAAAATACAGAGATATTGGTTCATTATGGGCTGCAAATGGACTTTTCTATCTTCACATACAAATTCAGCATGGAAAGTGAAATAATTAGGTCAGAAATGAAAGACGACCAAGACGAGTTACAGGGTAAACAATCTGAATTCCAAACATATTCGACTAAACTAGGATTTGCAAGTCAGTAGTTTTAGGATATTTCTCAAAGAAAGCAGTAAATCATCTCTAATGAAATTGATTTGTAAAAAATAGCAAAAAATTAAAATCAATAAAGAATATACTGGTCTGTTCATTCTTTCTACAAGAATCATAATACCTTCTTTGCGTCTTCAGCTGCAAACTTGTCAAACATTCCCACATATCTGGCCTTCTCCTTTTTCTCAAAATGTTTAATTTTTTGTTCACAAATTTTTACTTGGTTCTTTGAGGCTTTATTGTCCGGCTCTAACTCGCACACTTTCTCAAAATCTTTCTTCGCAAGGTCAAAATCACTCCCAGCAAAGTACGCCTGAAATTTAAATAAAATATTGAATTCATGAATTGGATAAAAACACAACAAGATGCGAGTGTGAAACACTATGCCCATGATGGCAACAAAGAAAGAAATGAAAGATCTTGTCATAAGGAATCTGTGAACAAAATATCAAAGCCAGGATCAGGAAATACTGGGGAATCATCATTGTTCGTGGGAGATTGATGTTCGTGGATTCCGTGGGTCGCACTTACCCACGAATTTTCGTGTCCTCAAACTTTTTAAAAACAAAGTAGAGTTATCTCTTCTAGTGACATCGTATCGCTTATCCACGAAATTACATGCCCATGAACCAGCAAAATTTTACCCACGAACATTGGCCACCCACGAATTAAAATGATTCCACCGTATTGCCTAGATTAATTTTTTTTAAAAAGTGGGTCAAACTTCAAGGTCACAAGGTAAAAAATTTGGTACCTAAAGAAAGGTATGCACTTATGAAATATGAAAGCCCTATCCCTCAGCATTCAAAAGTTATAAATAAGGTTAAAGATTTGGACAGAATGACAGGACAAAAACAATATGGATGGTCTGGGGCCAGTAAATTATGTATTTGGGCCAGTGCTTTGTAAAGACATTTGCCCTTGGGGCTAATTAATTTGAATACTTTATATCAAAATTCCTCAACAATCGGACTAGTGAATATTAGGCGTGTGTGTATTCAGGTTTTTATCAGATTTTCTTGACTTCACTTCTGTTAAATTGTACAGTATTATGCAGTAATGCAATGTAAATAAATTCACAAATGGTCAAGTATATCAACGATCAGAAGCTCACCTGTCCTCTCCTGAAGTAGGCTTTAACACATTTATCATCCAGCTCTAGAGCTTTGTTACAGTGGTCCCGAACTTTGGCAGGTTGATCAATTTTCAGGCAACACATGGCCATGTTCAAATGTGCTAGTAAGATCATTTCTTTCTTCTTCTCTTCATCCTCACCACTCAGTGTTGTCTCAAACTCTAAATTCTTCTGACATTTATCATAGTACTTCAGTGCAACTTTGTAGTTGCCCTCCTGTATAAACAATCCAAGAGAAACATTATGTAACTTTATGATTCATATTTTATATATATTTTCAATGAATATACTATCGTACATGAATTTGTAAGTATTAAATGAAAGTCACTCGTCTACACATTATGTCAAATATGACCTTAAGAATGATAAACATTTATGAAATGAACAAACTTAACCACAGAGATCACCACACATTACAAGTACATATATGTACTTTGAGGATTTCACCCCGTATCGATCGTTTTTTAAAAATTTTTGAATTATTGTTGTACATACGTTATCAATAGTTCTCATATGATAAGGAATTGACTTGCTGCTATATATTATTGAATATCTTACTTGTATATTGCTCTACGGATGAATTTTCACACATGTTTAAACATTACTGCTACTTTCACTTTGATATGTCAATTTCCTGTCGATTTGGTGTTTACCTTTGACTGTATGAAGCATACTGAGGAGTTCCGTATGTCAGAATTATCGATCTGTTTAAATGCGGGAAATATGAAAGGTTTACCATTGTACATACGATGTGTATTGATGATTATTTTTTTATTGTAAATGTTTTAATGTTCGATCCTAACACTTTATTGTTTCATTATGTAAGGACGAGATTCGACGTTATTTGAATATAGAATTCGGTTTGAGAGTTTCTGTGTCATGCGCGTGTCGTATACAGATTTCGGTGTTTTTCTGTATTTTTCTATGATTTGCTCGTGTGGAATATAGAATTCTGTATTTTTGAGTATAAAAGGCTGTACTTGCGCAGACTCACTCTCTTTTGGTTCTCTCTCTATTTGGAAGCGACGTAAGTCGTCTGTTTGTTTTATTATTATTATTTGAGTAAGAATAGGATTTGTTTCTGAAAGAAGTTATATTTTAATTTAATTATTTTTGAGTCTGCTCTATTTTTCTATTGTTTTGGGTAACTTTAGAAATCATTTGGATTATTATTTGTGTTTTAGAGTAAGTTAGTTATTAATTTGATTTTTATAAGTGTAATAGATTTATCTTAGGGAATGTTTTGGGGGAAATTCTTCTTTGGGAATTAATAATTGATTTATTGCTTATCTAGAGTATATAGTAATTCAATCTGTGACAGATTTCACAATTTAACTTGTGATTTAGATTCATTTTAGTATTGAACGCAGCATAGGGTTGTTTTTTTATTTGAGATTGAAGTTTGATATTTATTTAAGGCTTATGGTAGGGTATTTCTCAAGAGTGATTGTCCTCTGAGAAATCTACAGATTAAAGATTCTAGTTATAGCACATTTTTACTTAGGAGTAAGCTATTGTTTGCTTTATGAGTAACTCACTAGAGTGAATACCCTTGATATGAGTATTTCGTTCATTATTCATATCTGATTTTGTCCCGAGTTATTCCCCTTGAATGTGTTTTCGGAGGATGAATTATAGAATTGTTTTAAGTAGGATTTTCGTGTGCATGTCGATCTCGTCATCTCGTTTATTGACTCGTTTGTCATCCCCTTTCCTTTTAACTGGCTATTGTGAATATTGCACTGATTGTTTAGCTTCAACGCGAAAGAGTGAAGTCCTCTGGTGCGTTAACTTCATGTTGCTTATGTTGATTATCTTTGAAATGAATAAATAATTATGTTCCCCAAACAAAGTTTGGGAACATATTGTTTTTACTCTGTTTCTTATTATGTTCCCCAAACAAAGTTTGGGAACATATTGGTTTTACTCTGTTTCTTATTATTATTATTATTATTATTATTCTTTCTTTATTCTTGTCACCCTTTTTTGTCCACGAGTGTTCTCAGAAACTACTGAAGGGATCAAGATGAAACCTTTTTAGGGTGATAGAATACTCTATGTAGATGTGCGGAACGAACGTCATTTTGTCTGAAAATGCATGCATGTGCATGCACGTGCATTGGATTTTTTGTTTACAAACTTTGGAATGCGTCGAACTTTTTTATTTTTCAATGAAATCGTTTGATATTTATATTGCAGGTATAACTTGAGACCCTTAACCGTTTGGCATCGTCAAAATTTCAATTCTGCACGCGCATGCACGTGTGCTTCAATTTGATTGGATAAGACAAAACCGTTTATAACTTTCATGTAAATTAAGACAATTTAATGATATTTGCAGGATATGTAAAGATTATAAATATCTACAAATCTATGTTATAAAATTTGAAAACCCGCATGCGCACGCACGTGCATTGACATTTGAATATTCAATTCTTTCAATGACCATAACTTTTTTTTTGTTGTCAAAATCTTTTCAAACTTGTATTGTATATGTATCTTGATATTCTTAACAAACGAAAACAGTCAAAATAACTATCCGGCACGTGCATGCACGTGTACTTAATTCTGATTGGACGATTTTCAAATCGCTATAACTTTCTTATAAATGATGGAAACAATATGAAATTCATACTGTAAGTATATCTATCAAATGTCTATTGAATGACATCAACATTGATGCTGAGTCATACTCACGTGCCCGTGTATTCACGTGCATATCTTTTCTTTCATTTTTCGGGTACTAAAATGGTCATAACTATTGAATTAAAAACGGAAATGAATTCAAATTTACCCTGAGGATCTATGATATGAATGTCTATGAAATGGTGTCAACGAATTCTCCATTATCAAAATGGCGTGCGCGTGAATGCGCGTGCATTGTAATTTTTGACGTCTAAATTTAATTATTGGTCTATAACATTTTCAGATTGCAATGAATAGGTTTGAAAATTAGGTTGCAGGTATGTTTCGGGCCTCTCAATTTATTAATAGTCTCAAAATAACTTCCCTGCACGCGCATGCACGTGCGCTTAATTCTGATTGGACGATTTTGAAATCCCAATAACTTTCTTATGAGTGAAGCAATCGATACCAAATTCATATAGTAAGTATATTGTTCAAATGTCTATTGAATAGCATCAACAAAATTGCAGTGTGGTACTCACGCGCACGTGTATGCACGTGCATTGATTTCGGTCTTTGTAGTTTTGAGTTGCCTTTAATTTCTCGTTTTTCATTGAACAGTTGTGAAACTTCTCTTCTACACATATAGTATGACTTCTGATGTATCGAGATGGTCGAATTATTTATATGCACGTACGTGCACGTGCATAAAACTCTCAGATCTTTATAACTGATTTGTATTAGTATGAAATGGACTGAACGTTATAAAATAGTTATATATTCACATGTTTCACAGTTTGCAATGGTCAAAACCACTTGTCCTGAAATAAATGACACCACTTGCTGAATGGGGGAATGTTTGGGGAACATCCGTAACGGTCCCCGTTACAATAAGTACTAGTTATTATTATTATTATTCTTTTTCTCCGGTACTTTTTTGTCCGGTAGTGTTCTCAGAAACTGCAAAAGGGATCGATATGAAACTTTCCAGGATGATAGTATAGCGTTTGTAGATGTGCATAGTGATAGTCATTTTGTCTGCACGTGCATGCATGAGCGCGCACGTGCATTGCAATTTTGGTATAAAAAATGGAAAATCAGAATATTGAAGGAAGCGATATAAAACCTAAATAGGATGATAGTATATCATTTGTACATATGAAATATAATAGTTATTTTGTCAGCATGCGCGTGCACGCGCATTACAAAATTTGTACGCTAACTTTGGAATCAGTCTAACTTTTTTGTTGTTCATTGAAATGGCTTGAAATTCATATCATAGGTAGATATTGAGACCCTTAACTGATTTGCATGGTCGAAATTACCAATTTGCACGCGCATGCACGTGCGCTTCATTTTGATTGGATAATACTAAAACGTTTGTAACTCTCTTATTTATGAAGCGAATGAGATGATATTCACAGCATACGTAGACAATATGTGTATCTATATATTGGTGTAACAAAAAAATGCCAACGCGCATGCGCGTGCAACGTTTTTTAAATGTTCAATTTTTAAAGGACGATAACGTTTTTGTTTTTCATCAAATTCTATTGATATTAATGGTTTAGATGTGTCTTGGTACTCCTTACAAATTGCTGTGGTTAGAATTACTGCTCAGCAAGTGCATGCACGTGTGCTGAATTCTGATTGGACGATTTTAAAATCGCTATAACTTCCTTATATTTGGTGGAAACGTTATGAAATTCACACTGTGGGTATATGATACACATGCCTGTTGAACGACATCAACAAAATTTCGGAATCATACACGCGTGCGCGTGTATGCGCGTGCAACGCTTTCTTTCATTTTTTGGTACTGAAATGACCATATTGAACGTACTACATGTAATTAAAGGCTAAAATAAAATGATTTTTTGCTATAGATTCACAAGGACATCACTTTTTAATTTGGGGAGGTTTGGGGAACATCTGTAACGGTCCCCGTTACTATTAGAACTAGTTGACTTTTGAATTTGAGTATTATTTCTGATTGTTAAGACACTGTTTAGGTGTGTCGCTTAGTCGCAACCCAGGTTTAAGTATAGGTTGAGGTTGAGTAGGGCAGACAGGTGTTTAGTATTTATTTTCCCTTGCTGGTGGGGGACATCCAGCTGGTGGCAGCACTACTGTGGGGAGAGGACTTTCCCACCACAATACTTTACCTTGAAGAATTTGGTTCCCTTTTCTTTTGCTATCCTAGATTGTTCTAATTTTTCTTGGGGCTCCATCTCCCAGTTTTCTTTTACCTAAGAGAAAATTTTAAAACCTATCAAACCTTCAAGTTCTGTGGCATTAAAACTAGTGGTTCGTGTACAATGTATACATACATGTGATGTGTTAATCACCAATACTCTGGCACTCCGTAACTTACACAACACCTCAAAACATTAATTGCATTTTTTCACTGTAAGCTGATGTACATTTTGGAGAAATTAAACATTTACATTTTCAAAACTCCGAAGTTCCACATCATATACAAGGTCTGCATCCGGAGGTACACCCAGGTCTGGATTTCCTTTGGATCCATAAGCCATACTGGGTTTGATGTCCAGTCGACACTTCTCTCCCTCTTTCATTCTCTTGAGGGCTATTTCTAAACCCTCTATAACATTAGACATGACCCCATCTCCGATGTTAAACTCCACCTCACGATCCTCAAAGACATTCTCTCCATGTCTTCCAACATAATGTACTGTAATTCAATATTTCAAAATTTCACAACTCTTCTGTTTTACCCTATACAAAGACCAAATGAATTTTGGTACACTGTTCAATAATCAGAATAAATCTGCGACAAAAATTCTACCGAGAACACATTTATATATCTGCACCATAAATCCTTATTTTGAAACCGTTCACAGGGAGACTTTCAAAGCAAGTAAGTGTAAAATAATTCACTTTTTTTTCACACTCTGTAAACCAGCTTTGAAATGATTTGTAATGAGAAATATACATGGGATTTTTGTCATTGATCACACATAATGAAAACTGCCTAATCCAACACATGTGGAATCCGACCCTTAATTTTATTCTCAATGTCATATTTTCATTGTTTTTTTACACTGTTTATTCTGACACATTGTGCATTCCTACAAGAAATTTGTTTCCCAGTGTATGTCAGATTAAAGAGGTTTCACTGTAAAATTGACAAACATAAAAATCAAGGCTACATTACAAATATCAGTTGTCACAAATGGATTTACCATTATCAAATCAGAAATAAAAGTTTGACAGAATCACTCTCTCTGTACCTTTAACCATTGCCCCTTCATTTGGATTCTTCCAGCCTCTTCCTTTAGTGGTGATATGACGAATAATGGACTCATCATTCTTCATTGATAAATCTTCTCCTAAACAATGCGAGAGAAATAGAGTTACATTTAAAGAAACTTACAAAGTGTATGTATATTAGGTAAGGTTTAAAATGTTCACTTTGAATTAAAGGGGCATGGACATGATTTGAGCTGAAAATTTTGAAATTTTATTTTTTAATTTTTAATGTCTAGAATGCTTAACTAAGGTATTTCTAATGATCAACAAAAAATTGAATGTCGGTTGTCAAGCTCAAAATTCTTTGTTATGTAAACAAGGCTCATGCCATGTTTTTGTTTACATAGGTTAAATATACTAGCAAAAGTTTCATTTAAAGCAATTTTTTTTCAATTTACAAATTACTTCTGAACACAATTAAATAGTTTCTAGTGTTTGGCACATCTCATTTTGTTTTAAACATGCTATTTTCTATAAAGCAATGTATATGTAAACAAAAACAAGGCACGAGCCTTGTTTACTTAACAAAGAATTGCAAGTGCTGTATCTCATTTGTAACTCAACAATTGATGCTCAAATTTTGGATGACTATTAAAAATATTTTAGTTAAGCATTGTAAACAATGAAAATTCTAAAATTTTCACCTCAAATCGTGTTCATGACCCTATAAAACTGTATGTGAAAGATTCTCGGACTGTTAAATACAAGCTGGCATGTGTAAAGAAGCAGTTTGATTGGTATAATGTGAAGCTCTGATATAGAATATATATATATTAGGTCATATTATAAAATGGTCAATCACATGCTGCTAGATTTAGTTATGCATGTCATGAATTCTGAATTCGCTCTGTGCTTTATATATACATATGTATGTCTACCCCACCTCTGTTAGTTTCTTGATGAAATGCTGGCAAATGATTGGTTTAAGTCCGTCACATGTAGGCAGCGTATTACTTATATTCCATCACTAAATATTAAATACACAGCCAGCACCTACCGGTATTATGACGTCATGAATTTTCATTGTGATGTAAACAAGAAACTGTTTACATCATTGTTTTAAATGTTCAATAAAGTTTTTTATCCCTTTTGTGGCCATCGGTGGGGTAAATTCGTTACATAGTAATTGACTGGGACATACCAGTAGTCATTCATTGACTGGGTATGGGATGATACCTGGTTAGTAAATTTCATACCAAACTTGGCTTTGCCGCACCAGGTATGAGATTTACTAACCAGGTATCTTCCCGTATGTAACTTATAACACACATTTAACCTGTATCATACGGTACCTTTCCAGCTGAAGAGTTCCACTTCAAAGATCAGAGTAGCATTGGCTGGGATCTTTGGTAGAGACCCTACCTCTCCATATGCATATTTTGCCTGGCATGTAAACTTTGCAAGTTCTCCTTTCTTCATGGTGGCAATTCCCAAATCCCATGCTTTTATAACTTTCCCTATAAAATACATTGTGATTTGAATATAAATTAATTTACATTGCATTGTATTGCAATAAAAAGTTGTGAATAAAGAGTAGGGTACATGCTATACCTGTCTGGAATTACATGTACATTGTACATGATGCAATATATCTATGTTTGCAGACTTAAAAGTTACAAGCTGTGACACTGTCATTAGTACATTAGAGTAAAATTACTGCAACACATCTAATGTTCTCTACAATGTACAGAAAAACACAACAAGAGGCCTATGGGCCACATCACTCACCGAAGTCACCTTGGCCCAAATCTAAAGATTTTCCATATATATTTGCATGTAAAATTTTGGTCCCTATTGTGGCCCCAACCTACTACTTTGGTCCCTATTGTGACCCCAACCTACCCTTGGGGGCCATGATTTTTACAAACTTGAATCTGCACTATGTCAGGAAGTTTTCATGTAATTGTAAACTTCTTTGGCTCTAAGGTTCTTGAGAAGAAGATTTTTAAAGATTTTCTCTATATATTAGTTAATAGTATGTAAAACTTTGATCCCCTATTGTGGCCCCATCCTACCCCCGGGGGCCATGATTTTAACAAACTTGAATTTGCACTATGTCAGGAAGCTTTCATGTAAATTTGTAATTTCTTAGTCCCGTGGTTCTTGAGAATATTTTCTCCCTATACATCTGTATGTAAAACTTTGATCCACTATTGTGCCCCATTTTACCCCTGGGGGGGGGGGGGGGGCATGATTTGAACAAACTTGAATCTTCACTAGGTCAGGAAGCTTTCATGTAAATCTCAGCTCCTCTGGCCCAGTGGTTCTTGAGAAGAAGATTTTTAAATGACCCCACTCTATTTTTGCATTTTTATGATTATCTCCCCTTTGAAGGGGGCATGACCCTTCATTATAAGAAACTTGAAAGCCCTTCACCCAAGGATGCTTTGAGCGAAGTTTGGTTGAAATTGGCCCCGTGGTTCTGGAGAAGAAGATGAAAATGCAAAACATTTACACCAACGCCAGACAAATTTTAATCAGAAAAGCTCTGAGCTAAAAACACTTTCTTTGTTATTTATTGAAACAATTTGACTATAAGTAAGTAAGTAAGTAATTTTTATTTAAAGTCGGAACTATATACAAGACTTGAGGAAGTTGCTAATCCCAGTTATATACATGTATGTATGACTATGTATGTAAAGTCATGAAATTCCAAAATGAGGCCACAGTGACCTACATTTGGATCACGCACACCCCCCCCCCCCCCCCCCCCCCCCACTCCCACCTCCAATGCAACACCTGACCAAGTTTGATGGTTCTATGCCTCACAGTGGTCAAGATATGATCCAGACACCATTTGACTATGCACATGTATCTAGCCATAAAATTCCAAAATGAGGCCACAGTAACTTATTTTGGGTCTTCATGCATTCTTAAGTCGTATGCATAATTCAAATCAGTGTGTGCATCTTTACCCAAAAACGGGACCACGAAAAAAATACAAGACTTGAGGAAGTTGCTAATCTCAGTTATATACATGTATGTCTCTGCTCTACCTGAATGCTACTATGAAATTTCTCAGAAGTCGAAAGTTAACACTATAAACAACACACAACCGTAAAACTCTGATATAGCGAATTTCTGCAGACACTCCATAAAAATTCCCTTTAAGTGTAATTCGCTATACATTTATAGCAAATTCATAGTTCAAATATAACGAATTTGTTATAAAACTAATTTGTTCTACATGTATATCAATTGTATAAGAAAGCAGCTATCGATATACTTGCATTTGTATTGTCTCCAAGAGAAATCAAGCCTATATATTTTCGAGAAGAAACATTTTTATACAAGTAATATACACATTGATTTATATATGAAAATTTATCTTGGTGGATTATTAAGTCACGGAAGAACATGTCGAAAGAAAAATGTAAACAAAATTATGTGCAATACATGTACATACAGTCTATGGCAGTTGTCATTAACTTGTTGCTTTACAGAAATAAAGGAGTGCACGATAAAATAAATGCAATCAAACCTCAAATTTTATTCACAAGAATAGTAAACAATACTGACAATATATTTACTAAACGTATGTGTAAGTATTGTTTTGCGTTAACAACCTTTTTTGAAAAAAATACAAACAAAAATTTCATAATAAGTGTGGATCTTTTATGGCAATGGAAAGCAATTGTTAAAAAGCAAAAGTTTATAAAAATGAATGGAAAAAACCCCCCAAAAAACCCAACCAAATTCGTTATTAAAGATGATTTTTACATTCATTTTTAATTCAAGGGGAATAGGAATTTACTTCATTATATCTTTGAAAACACTAAAATAGCTTTAAAATTCAAAAATTAACAGGATATTTATCCTAAATATCAGTATTTCCTTGTGCTATGTAAATACCAGTACTTCCTTATCTATCTTTAGTCATGCAATTGTGACTAGTTTTTCCTTTTACTTGAAATTCTTATATTTGAGAGTTCTGGTTAACTTCATGATTCCCTTTTGAATTTACAAGAAACATCATCTCTAACATTTGCGCACACAGCTGAATTATGGCTTGAGTATTGCAGTCTCTCTCACAATATGATATCATGATATGAACATGCAGCATGATAAGTATCACTGACAGTAGCTTTTAAATTAGATTTCTGTTACTTAATGTTTATTTTGTAGTGGTAGTACATTGAGTATTATTTCTAAAATGTACCCCATCATTAAAATCAAATCCTCAACTGATTTTTGATAATAGTCGATCCTTGTTTCAACATTAATATAACACAGCATCAGAGATTTCTTTTGTAAGAAAAAATGCTCTCCCACAAAATTGAAAATTGTTTGTGAGAACTTCCAAAATTAACTCTTCCAAATCTACTAGCAGTAAGTGAATATCAAATTGTGAATTTCGAGTACTAACTGAATAATTGATTTTTCTTTCTTTCTTTCTTTTTTGGGGGGGGGGGGGGGGGGTGACATCTATTAATTTTAACATTCCCATGAAAAATGAAGTTCCAAATTAGTCAGAGTTGTCGCTAACACAAAGATCTGTATCGTAGACATGGAAAATTTATTTGGGACGCAAGGATGCTAATCAAATGATAAGACTGCGGACACATCACATATACTAAAATAACAAGAGGCCCATGGGCTTAGAATCGCTCTTCTGATACATTGTAGAACAGGCAAAAATTCTCACTAACCAAGATTCATCAATTAACAAAGTTTGATGATGTTAAGTCAAATAGTACCTGAAAATTTACATGTAAATGTTCAAAAGTAGGTCACGGTGACCTACTTTTGGTCAACACACTGAAGACTCAAGATGCATCAACTGCAGTGCTCCAAGTCGCATCTGTTATCAGGTCGCAAAATGGCGACCTAAAAATATTTCTGGTCGCCATTTTCAAAATTTCTACTCGCCATAGCAAAAGATTTTGTAAATAAGATTTACAAGGTTTTATATAAATATGAATATCTTTCAAGTGAAAAATCAACACCCATGTATGCATTTTGTTTGTTTTATTTTAAACTGAATAGAAATGTACTGTGAAACATGCTGGATGCTAACAAGTCAAGTATTTACTCTGGCAAAAGTTGTATTGTATTGGGCCACCCTGCATATTTTACAGTACGTTTCTGGGGAAGAAAACCCAGCGTTCCACACAAAGATTTGCTTTAAAGTTCTCAATAAGTGGGCCTTTACTGCTTACATGTATCATGTTATGCGAATAAGAGCTCCTAGGTTTTTTGTTGGATCTTTTGCTGAACAATTAGTACCAGCATCAATAAGAACACTACATCCCGGTTTGATTGTCTTCGAAAATTAACAGCAACAGTTGCCCCGCTCGACTTACTACTAATAATGCAGTCACGGACAGCGACATGTCTCTTACTGTTACCATGAATAGTCACACGTCCACGTTTGAAAGATGTACACTCGGTCGTGGCGAAATAGGAAAATGGATGTCCAGAAATGGTGGACGTTGCTGGCTAATTGGCATCACAAATTCTGCAAAACATTTTGCCATCACGAAAATTCCCCCCGCCACTTCAGGACTGGGGTTCTTCCTTTACTTTTGCATTTCTCTTTAGACACTGCCACATCATCTTTTGATGCAGAACTTTCTCCGTGTGATTCTTGAATTTCTTTGTTACATGTGCTAGACTGAGGCTTCTGCTTTTTACTATTGATAAATCCAAAGTGCTTTAAACCTCGTTTTCCCGCCATCTTGATTGTTTGATCAAGACTGAAAAATATTTATTCAGACTTCCGATCCCGATTCTAAAATTTTACTGGTTGCCTAAATTTTCTTCACTCGCGAAAATGCGATTTAATTATAATCTCTAGTCACAAAATTTATTTTCTGGTCGCAAATGCGACCGTTTTACTCGCAGCTTGGAGCACCGAACTGACAAGTCAAATAGTCTTCAAATATAGCCGTCAAATTCCAAAAGAAGGCCACAGTGACCTACTTTTTGGTCGACACACTCCAAAGACTCAAGATGCATCAATTGACAAAGTTTGATAATTGAAGTCAAATAGTATCTGAAATATTCAGATATAAATGTCAAATTCCAAAAGTAGCTACTTTTTGGTCAACACACTCTGAAGACTCAAGACCCATCAACTGACAAAGTTTGATGATTGTAAGTCAAATAGTATCTGAAATATTAAAATATAGCCGTCAAATTCCAAAAGTAGGTCACGGTGACCTACTTTTTGGTCAACAAACTATGAAGACTCAAGATGCATCAACTGACAAAGTTTGATGATCCTAGCTTTCATAGCGTCCAAAATATGCATCTAAAATTGAAAATGTGATACAGTGTGCGAAACTAACTTTAAAGTCCTATAGACTTTCGGTCCATAGTCATTTTATTTCCTATAGACCACAACAAATTCCTAAAGACCGAAATTTAATATGCAATATTCATTGTTATTAAAAAATAAATAATTGACACAAATTCGGTTTGGCAATTTGTTCATAGTTTAATTATATTCTTTTTCAATTTCGTGCAATCTTTTTTTCTTTTTCATTTTGTTCCAATCCCGTGGGGAACCGAGTTAGAATAGGTCCTCAGTACCCCTTGCTTGTCATAAGAGGCGACTAAATGGGGCAGTCCTTCGGATGAGACCATAAAAACCGAGGCCCGTGTCACAGCAGGTGTGGCACGATAAAGATCCCTCCCTGTTCAGCAGGTGTGGCACGATAAAGATCCCTCCCTGTTCAAAGGCTGTAAGCGACGAGTATAGGCCTAAATTTGAAGCCCTTCACCGGTTTTGGTGATGTTTCCATATGGGTGAAATAATCTCGAGCGGGACGTTAAACAATATTTAATCAATAAATCAATCATTTTGTTCCTGCTCAGTTTCACTGCCTGATTCTTCATCTAAGTCACTTCAACTACGTTTCGTTTTCTCATGATTTTCTGCGACTTTAGCCTTGCTGGAACTTGTTGTACTGACCGCTTTCTGTTTGATTCAAGTGCGTGCACCTTCCACATATTTTTAAAACCATTCAAAAAGGACATTCTGAATTTGCACAAAAATGGCGTACATTGAAGTAAATATCATATTGACACCCCCCCCCCCCCCCACCCCCTGTTAAAAATGGAATAATCTGATTCGAATGATTTGTAATTACATTGTGGAACATTTTATTACAGCTAAGGGGTGAACAGAAACATCAGCATACTACATATAAACTGATCCTACTTCTCGTATATGTTAAAAAAGGAGCGGAGAACCAGTTATTTACTCAGAATTCCTATAGACAAGTCGGTCTATAGCTATTTTGATCGTTATAGACCGACTCAATTTTCTATAGACATTGTCTATCGGTCCATGGTTAATTTCACACACTGGTGATATTTGAATGTCTGCAAAATTCAAAAAGTAGGTCACTGTGACCTTCTTTTTTTTTATAAATATGTTTTGTGGCCTCTAGACGCATCAACTTACAAGGTTTGATGATTCTAAACCTCTCGGTATCTGAAATAACAACCTAAAATGTATTCATAAATGATTAGCCATAAAATTCAGAAAGTAGGTCATGATGACATACTTTTCACATGACACACTTCATGGTCCCATGATCCATAAACTGACAACTTTTGATGATCATAGGCTCAAAAGTGTCCAAGATATGCATCAAAATCCATTTAATAATAATTACCTGCGAAATTCAAAAAGTAGGTCATCATGACCTACTTTTGAGACAACATGATATTAGGTCCTAAGATGCATCAACTGACAAAATTTGATGATCTTAGTCCTTATACTAAGCAAAATATCAAAGTTTTAACAAAACAAAATTTAAGGTCAATTTTGAAGTGACCTTGAGACCACACCCGTTGCCCCAGGATGATGCCTTGAATAATTCTTTATCTACAACCTATCCTCATCCTTATGCATAAGTTTGGTGAAAATTTGCCCAGTGGTTCTTGAGAAGATTTTTTAGCAACCACTACTTTTGTTTGCATTTTCCTAATTATCTCCCCTTGTTAAAGGGTCACAACCCTAGTTTTAGTACAAATGAAAGCCCTTGGGCCAAGGATACCCTGTGACAAATTTGACAAAAATTGGTTTGTCAAGGGGTTCTTAAGATATAGCCCTTTTTCCAAAAAGTTGACGCACACTGCACGCCACACATATGGCCATATGATTAGCTCTTTGAGCCTTCGGCTCAGAAGAGCTAAAAATCTGATCTAAAACCATATTTGTTTTCTTCCTGAGTTTTTGTGGGGGGGGGGGGGGGGGGGTTCTAAGGCACATTATTTGAACCCGGTATGCTTCTATGAACTGAGACAATACTGCTGACTTCAGTATACCAGCTGACATTGTTTATAATGTCAGTCATTAGGTATGAATAAATGTATATGCAGTGTTCCATTCATTTATAGAGAATTCTAAATATACAGTTTGTGTACTTTCCTTGGCATTTCTTTTCCTTTTTTTATGAATCAGGATCTGTATGTTATCGATAAATACAAATGTATGTCTTTGTTTGTTATGATCATTATGGTAACTGGCAAACAAATACAGTATCATTGCATACAGGACTACTCTATCATGATCCTTACTAATATCTAATGGACAAAGCAATATTAAAATGTACATTTTCCCATTGGTTTGTAAAGAAAATATGAGACCAGAGTCAGGCCATCTTTATCTAGAATTGTCTCTGCGGTTATATTCTCCTGACTGTGTGGACAGTTACAAAGAATCGGTAGTGAATTATATTGCATTTAATTACATACATGTACAAAGTGATCAAAATTATGCTTTGACAAGAATAGTTAGATTAAACACATCAATATAGTTTGTTAAACTAACTCTAAATTTTTTTTTATGAAGATCTCCGATTTAATAAAACTATTTTTGTGCAGTTTTCAGAATGGAAAACTTCAACACAAACAACGCCTTTTCTCAGTTCACACTACAGCATAACTGGTTGTATGATTTAGAAAATCCTCGACTTTATGAATATTTACGTTCATATATCAACCAATCGGGGAGCTCCATTAATTTTTTTGGATGAAAAAAAAAACAAACCAAAAGGCCCATGGGCCACATCGCTCACCTGAGTCACCTTGGCCCATATCTGAAGACTTTCCATATATATTTGCATGTAAAACCTTACTCCCTATTATGGTCCCAGCCTACCCCTGAAGGCCATGATTTTTGCAAATTTGAATCTACACAATGTTAGAAAGCTTTCATGTAAATGTCAACTTCTTTGGCCCAATGGTTCTTGAGAAGAATATTTTTAAAGCTTTTTCCTATATTTGTATGTAAAACTTTGACCCCCCCCCCCCAACTTGTGGCCCCATCCTACCCCCCGGGGGCCATGATTTGAACAAACTTGAATCTGCACTATGTCAGAAAGTTTTCATGTAAAAATCAGCTTTTCTGGCTCAGTGGTTCTTGAGAAGATTTTTCCTATATATTTGTATGTAAAACTTTGATCCCCTATTGTGGCCCCATCCAACCCCCGGAGCCCATGATTTGAACAAACTTGAATCTGCATTATGTCAGGAAGCTTTAATGTAAATCTCAGCTTTTCTGGCTTAGTGGTTCTTGAGAAGAAGATTTTTAAAGTTTTTCCCTATATATTTGTATGTAAAACTTTGACCCCCCCCCCCCTTGTGGCCCCATCCTACCACTGGGGGCCATGATTTGAACAAACTTGAATTTGCAATATGTCAGGAAGCTTTCAGGTAAATTTCAGCTCTTCTGGCCCAGTGGTTCTTGAGAAGAAGATTTTTAAATGACCCCACCCTATTTTTGCATTTTTGTGATTATCTCCCCTTTGAAAGGGACATGGCCCTTCATTTGAACAAACTTGAAAGTCCTTCACCCAAGGATGCTTTTGGCCAATGTTTGGTTGAAATTGGCCCAGTGGTTCTGGAGAAGAAGTCGAAAATGTGAAAAGTTTAACAGACAGAGAGACAGACGGACAGACAGACAGACGGACAAAAAATGATCAGAAAAGCTCACTTGAACCTTCGGTTCAGGTGAGCTAAAAATGAAAGTTTGGAAATGGTTGAATTAGAAAATCTAAGATGATTACTGGCCATATTTGGACTTTCTTCTGTCTTACTCTGAGATGAATGACATGATGGGAGATTGAGGGGACGTCAATTTTAACTACAGTGTTCCCAATTATATTGCTTTCCCTCGGATGGAAGGATTGAGAGAGAAGCCAATCTTCATTACGGTGCTACTAATTATCACTCGCGCTCTTCCTTTGGGTAATCATTGATGTTGTAAGAATTAAATTATAAGACGTAATACAGTTTTCACGAAAACATTTAAAACTTGCTGGCCAGTCGGACTAGTGAACTGTCTGAATTTACTGGCCCACAGTGAAATTTACTGGCCCCCTAAATTTTCATATGTTTATCACATACATTATGGAATGCATTGTAAAATTGTACAATTAATTTACTGGAACTATGGTTATTACTCGTATTCATATCTACCCTAAGACATCCTTTCTGTCGATACCAGAAAAACAATACTGTAAACGGTATTTTCTCTCTCTTCGCCCACAAACAACAAGACTACAAATTCACGTATTTTTCACAAACATGAAAACAGCCCGAGTGCACATTAGGAAGTAGCCAGACTAGCCTTCTCTACCAACATCAAATGTAAATGATTTATTAATTCTAAAAACTATAGAAATTGCATAAAATCAGAGATAACTGCAATTGACGAAGTTTATTTTCATTGGGCAATGCTATAAATCAGCAATTACCGGTGTGTGGTGCGATACAGAACGCGGCCATTTTTGTAGTTTCAACAAGTTGTTCGTTTAATATTCACGCAATCAACGTACAAGTTATCTTGACAATTACAAGTATAGTTATCGTTAACAAAATAAACAAACCAGGATGTCCAAACACTTTACTTTATGTGCTATTTTTTGACTTACAAAAAGTCTACAAGCCCATCGGACTTCCTGATTTTTAATTTTCACTGACCCGACCGTAAAATTCACTGGCCTCGGTCTTCGGACCACTGAGTTTTCGTGAAGACTGCGTAATATAATCTAAAACATCAACAATAATTACAATACAATTTTAAAACAAGAAAAATAACACTAAATATCAAATTTATTTGCCAACTCCCGAACTGTCGTGCACGAAACGTTGCGCACCCGAACTGTCATCACCGAACTCCCAAACTGTCGGCGCTTAACTCCCGAACTGTCGTGTATGCCAAGTCACGAACCGTCGCGCACCCGAAATTTGGTACACACCATATTGTGCTGTTCCTGCGTTTGACCACGAAATGCAAGTAAAGGAAAAAGTAGGTAAAAATAGCTACCTGGAGTAGGTTTAAATACCTAGGTAGCTATAAGTAGCTACGAAGGTAGAAATAGTCTTTGGACTGGACCTGACTAATTTTAATATAAACAGTAAAATTGCAGCTATAAAAAATAAATGTCACTTAACATATCTCACCTTGCCCAAGATCAAATTCGAAGAGCTGCCCTCTTTCCCGGCTGGAGTCAAACTGTGTTTCATCGTCCAACGTCCCTACATAATGAACGGACACTTTATCCCCTGGCACCGGGCTCTCGTTACCGTCTCCTGCGCGCAAAATCTGCTTTATAACACCCCCATCTTTATCAGGGGTGATGTCTGTCGGCTCATATACCTCTTGTGTCATATTTTCAATAAAAACACACGTAATATAACGAAGTTTTAGTCGTAAATAAGCACTTTATAGTGCACGTGCACACCAACTTTTGCCGCTCTACTTTCGGTTTTGTCAGCTTCGAGAAAAATCTTACAATGAAGACTGTCGATCCCGACATCTTAATATTTTCATGTTTCATTTTGTTTCATGTCGCAGACATGGTGGTGATATCAATGAAAACCATTAAAAACAACGAAAAATAAACAAAGTTAATCATTTTATCATTTATGACAGCGTATTTATAAATGAAATTTGCATCGGCATCGGGATCACAGCATCCAATAGTCCTATTCAACATTGAAAATGTCGTTTAAAAGAGATGGGGATGATATTAACCAGCTTGGAGTATTGAGAGTATGAATACAACAGAGTATTGTTTGTTTTAGACTCATGCTTCATTCATGTTAAATTTGTTGTACATCTATTTCACGAACATGTCATACATTTTACAAATATTATACATCACATGCACTCTTCTGTCAGTTGATGATTTAGGGCCTACAGTGTGTAGATCTATTTAATCTCAGCCAGATTCGTCGAGGCTGGATATTTGGACTGAGGTGTCAGCCCAAACATTCAGCCTCAACGAATTTCACTTAGATTAAGACCTATATGGCGGTATATGCTACAGACATTTGTTTCATCAACTTCGTAAGCTAAATATGTATGTTATAGCATAGCTAGCTAACGAAGTATACAGAATACTTTATCAGGTTGGAACACTTCCCCTACAGCAAGATATTCTCGTGAGAACGCGATTATCCCTCTTTAGCAAGAGCAAATATATCCTGTACAACCGAGAAAAATACCCATGGTGTACATCTCTTCGTGTTTCACGTGAAAAGAAAAAAAAGTGTTAAAATATCCGATACTTCTGCAAATCTATAAATCAAAACAAAAACACTCGAGATGTGCATTGGATTTCAGCCTCTTTCCCTCTTACGCAGCAACGTTGATATGAAATTTCTTGACTGTGTTGTTAATTTTATAGAGACAATTTGTATCATGTTGAGTGGGTGTCGCACTTATGCAGCATTGTACAGTATTTGCCATTACAGGTGACTCTCAATGGCTCGAAGTTCTCGGTCTCTCGAAGTGAAATCATGGTCCCGATTTTTTTCTCTATATAACAAAACAAATTTACTATCGATCTCTCGATCGTTCAATCTCTCGAAGTGAAGTTGGGTCCCGTAAAAAAAATTTCATTGTTTTTCACTCTCGAAGTGGTGGTAGCGTATACCCACCGTTACAAGTGTTTAATAATTTTTGCTTTGACCTTACCTGGATTTTGTGGAATGCTGGAGGGGTAATTAGGTGTGTACATAGTTAAAACATCGCCCGTGCTTCTTTGTGGAGGTGATACACTTGAGTATATAATTGGCTAATTGGTCAGTTTACACCTTGTGTCGTGTTGATTAAGATTATATATAATCCGACTATGAATAAAATCTATAATTTGTTTTGACGAGACAACGAGAGAGTAAGTTTTATTATACATAATTTAAAGATCTACAGATTGTTAAATTTCTCCAGTTTGTTCTTTGGGTAAAATTACTCTAAAACATCATTTTACTCATTCGTTAGAATTTTTGCTTTGGGTAAAGCGACATAACATTGTGCTCTGTTTAGTTTGCGATAGTAAAGCTTCATCGGAACTTGGATTTGTATGCCTATCTAAGCATGATTAAAGAACAAATAAATACATAAACTTTGAAATGTTTTTATCAATGCAAAATAAGGTTTTTTTTATTTTGATATCACATTAACTACCTGATGAATATGAAGGAAAACATGTCAAAACAATATCATATGATCTTGTTGGTAAACATTGCCGGTTACTGTAAAATCTGAACCATACTGGCGGAGCTTTAATTTCTGAATTTCGAACTCTTGATTTCTTGAAGTTTTATCATGGTCCCTTGAACTTCGAGTTATTGAGAGTCGTCTGTATTTTTAGTCAAAACACCTGTTTATGGTAATGTTTTCTTTCTCACTAAAGAGTGATAATCGCATTTTAGCGAGAAAGTCTGGCTATAGGGGAAGAGTTCCCAACCTGTTTTTTCTAATTCAGAGTCTAAAATAGACAAACATGAGATAATTGCAACTGTTACAATGAAGAGTAAAACTGCCAATCAATAGAATACATACATATTAATCAATAACAATAGCTGACAAGGCATATTCAAGCACAAATAATTCTATTACAATATTTCGAGCATACATATTAATATTTTTATACGCCCGTCTTTAGATGGAATGTATTATAGTACAGGGATGTCTGTACATCCGTTCGGGGTTTTCTGTTTCTAATTTCATTTCTCTGTTACATATCAAGCTGAAACTTGCTATGCAGCTTCTTTGTGGATCACTCTAGATCATGTTGCAAGAATTTTGATTTCCTTCGATATTTGAGAAAATTGCAGGTTGTTGAGCTTAGTCAGTTTTGAGGAATTATTACATAGTCTGAGAGTACATGATTTGTATGTTTTTCCTTCCGCAGTTTTCAAGTGAGGACCTTCTTATTTCACAGAGAGCATGAAATATGTAATATTTAGAGTACTTTCTTTTTTTTGTATGGGATTTATTGTACAGAGGGGTGTGGCAGTCGAGTCGCACAGCTAAGCTCCGCCCCCTGAGAAGTTATTGTACGCTGGATTTCTGCCAAAGGCTTAAAGAATGACTAAGATCAAAGGAAAAAGTACTGCACCATGACACAACTTGGTCTTGATAATTTGTGAATGACAAATTATTTATGATAAATTCAGCTAATTTGCACCGCTTAAAGTAAAAAGTACCTCACCATGAACCTCTAGCATGCTGGAGTAAGGTTTGAGGGTGGCCTACAGGCCGAATTGAGCCCATGGAATCTCTGGGCAAATAGGATTTTCAAAGCCCTCAAAATTATGTTTAACATGGAACATTTGATTATATTTCATTGAGAATTTCATGATGCATTGTATTCTTCATTTTCCACTCTCGTCCTTCTTTCTTCTCTTTGTGTATATGGGGGGGGGGGGGGGGGGGGGGTTAAATGTATGAATCTCTCCCCTATAAATCTATCTATCATTGATAATTGTCTCTTTGGCAGAGAAGACGAATTAAGGAGTTATTTGCGGAAGACATTCCTGAGGATGAAGCTCTACTTACCAGCAATGGAAGGTATTATGATAAACATTAGAAGTCTGCTAGATTGAAAGTTACACAGTGTGGTGTGTATTAGCAATTGGATAAACCATAGACTTGCAGTTGTTTTGCACAAGTAAAAATACAATGCAACCTAACACACTGGAATATAATACTCCTCTCTCTCCCTCCATCCTCTCTCTCTCTCTCTCTCTCTCTCTCTCTGTTTGTGTGTGTGTTAGGTGCATCCATAAAGACAAAAGTATGAGTGGACTGAGTTTTCTGGTAGAGGTAAACCTTAGTTCAGCCAGAATCTGGGGGTTGAAAATTACAGATGGAGTACTTCTTGAATGTGGTTTAATTTTGAGACCAGATGGTGAGGATGACTTAAACTAGGGATACTAGGATACGAGTTAACCCATTGATCAGTTTCACAGTAACTAGGGATACTAGGATACGAGTTAACCCATTGATCAGTTTCACAGTAATTAGGGATACTAGGATACGAGTTAACCCATTGATCAGTTTCACAGTAACTAGGGATACAGTAAAACTCGAATATAGCGAACACGGATATAGCGAAGTGAAATCGATTTCCCCAGCAAATTCTTTATATATTCTATATAAAAATCTGTGTCTATAACGAACACAGATATAGCGAATTTACGGATATAACAAAGTAAATTCCTATTCCCCTTGAATTAAAATTGAACGGATAAATCACGTTTTATAAAGAATTTGTTTTTTTATTTGTTTTTTTTTCCTTCATTTTAAACTCCTTGTGATTTTTAACAATTCCTTTCCATTGCCATAAAGGATCCACACTTAGGCCAATTCAACTTAATTAGTAGATTATCATCCAGGGTCAGCAAAAAGTAGGGGGCGGGTGGGAGGATTTTATTTTTATTTTCTGAGAAAAATATTAAATACAAACGAGTTTTTATTTCAACAGATCCGCATTTAATGGCAGATGGATATCAATCTATGCTATTTTCATAGACTAATTCCAGGTTAGGCTTTAATTTAAAGCTGTATGACCCGATGTTCATGTATTATTTTTGTACATAATTACTTTAAAGCAAATTAATTACTTTATAAAGTTATTAACTTTTCCTTAATTACATGCTTGAAAACATCTGCATGTAAAAGAAAACAGTACGAATATTATTTAAAAAGTAAATATGGTGGCTACATATATAAATCATCCCATAATAGACGTCTATAAATAGACCCACGCACGTCAGGGGAATCCCAACATGATGTATTAACTCATACGCAACTGTCTAGTTTTAAGGCTGAAAGAGCGTAAAACAACGAATTACTAAGAGGTATTTGATGTTTTTATTTCTATTAAACTTATGGCACGGTACTGTTATAACAAAATACACAGCTTTACACAAATAAGACCACCGATGATCTGAAAGTTTGAACTGGTCACGTGACTGTCACTTGAAATGGCAGTGACGCGGTTATATGTAAACATCGATTTAAATCAAATTATTTGAGTTAAAACAGGTGAAATAATTTATGATATGTCGTACAGTCTCATAACTGCATACGTGCGATGATTTAATAGCGTTTTTACGAGATGGAAAAAAAATATTGTAATTCGGACCATACAGCTTTAAGGATATAACATAAATATCCCTAACTTCTTCAAGATTTACGTCTGTAAGAACGCGAGAAATTAAGAAAACCATATAGATCTATTTTCGTCACATGGCTTTTCATGTTGCTATACCGGAAATGTAAACAAGAAGTGTAAATACTGGAGTCAGATATGAAAATATTCCGGAAATTGCAAGTTTTGCAAAATAAAAAAATTCGGGGCGTGCCAATTTTTGAGGGGCGGGCGGGGATGTTAATCTATCAATTAAGTTGAATTGGCCTTATTACAAAATTTCTGTTTGTATTTTTTCAAAAGAGGTTGTTAACGCAAAACAATAAATACACATAAGTGACGATATTGTTTAGTATTCTCGTTAATTAAATTTGAAGTTTAATTGCATTTATTTCATCGTACATTCCTTTATATGTGTAAAGCAACAAGTAAATGACAACTACAATAGACTGTTTGCATGTATTACACGTAATTTTGTTGACATTTTTCTTTCAACATGTTCTTGCGTGACCTAATAATTCATCAAGATGAATTAACATGTATAAATTAGTGTGTAAATTTTTTGTATAAAATATTTCTCAAAAATATACAGGCTTAATTTCTCTTAAGACTATACAAAAGCAAATATATTGATTGCTGCTTTCTTATACAACTGATATACATGTAGAACAAATCAGTTTTATAATGAATTCGTTATATTTAAATTATGAATTCGCTATAAACGTATAGCAAATTACGCTTATAGCGAATTTTTATAGAGTGTCCGTAGAAATTCGCTATATCAGAGTTTTACTGTACTTGGATACGAGTTAACCCATCGATCAGTGTTACAGTAACTAGAATACGAGTTAACCCATTGATCAGTGTCACAGTAACTAGGGATACTAGGACACGAGTTAACCCATTGATCAGTGTCACAGTAACTAGGGATACTAGGACACGAGTTAACCCATTGATCAGTGTCACAGTAACTAGGGATACTAGGACACGAGTTAACCCATTGATCAGTGTCACAGTAACTAGGGATACTAGAACTCTGACTATGTATGGATTAGCGTGCAATTCTCCTTTTCCACTGCAGATATGCATGCCTTGTGTGCACGTACAGACCAGTGTTTGATACTGTTATCATGTTGACACAACATCGCAAAGGAAAGAAGCACCAGGCATGTAAGTTTTGTATGTAGATGTACATTTTGTACAATAAAAAATATATGTACTTTGGAATGCATTATCTTTTCAAAATGTCTAGTGATTTTCCACAACTTTCAAGAAGTGCCTCAAAGTTTGGTAATACATATTGGAGAATTCACAACTTTAAAAGCAGAGGTGTTTACCACTACGGATTTTCCGTATTTTATACGGATTTTAAATGTAAAATACGGACTACGGATTTTTTCACGGAAATACGGTTTCCGATCCGTTTCCGAAATTATTTTTTTTTTTCAGTGGAATGCTTGAAAGAGCATTATTAAATGTGCACATTTAAAACGCAGTAGAGATAGCGACTTAAGTGTCTATCGGAATACATCTAAATTGATCGTTCCTGTTACTTGCTTTCAAAGTAGGTATCGAAGGTTTTTGCGGGAAACGTGCAGAAGGAATGAAATGTCGAAACGGGGGAGTCCGCTGGACTCTTCTGATGATGAACACTCTCCAAAGAAACAAAAACGACGACAGACAAGTGATCAGAAATATAAGGAGTCTTATTCAAAACTGTGGCCATGTTTGACGTCTTCCAAACGTGACATGTGCATGGTGCGCTGCAACGTGTGTTCTTGTGATTTTTCATGCAGCCATGGAGGAAAGAACGATTGCAAAAGACATTTTGAATCTAAAACTCATAAGGAATTGAACACTATGAAAAACTCTAATATGTCTATGTCATCTTTTGTCTCTCAAAAGTCAGTGGAAAAAGAACATAAACGGTCAGTTACACGGGCTGAGGTTATGATGTGTGAAATAATTGCTGAGATGAACTTGCCATTAACTACTGCTGATACCTTCAACAAAGCTTTGAAAATTATGTTTCCTGATTCTTAAAAACTGTCAGAAAGCAGGATTTTGCATCTAATTTTTCAAAAAATTTCTGGGGGGGGGGGGATGCCCCCAGACCCCCCTAGCAGGTTCTCACCGCTATGCGGTGCTCACATCGCATACTACTGAAAAATACTGACAAAACATCATATAATACTGATACTCTTAATTATGGGTAAACACCTCTGTAAAAGGAGCTGAAACTTCAACATATCATTTTACCTAAAGGAGACTGAAATACTGCACTATATCTAAAATAGAAAGGAAAATATATATTTTAATGCTTTTCTGATTTATCTGTTTCAGACATGGTGCAGTTTGAAGAAAAGAAAGCTGAGCTGGAAAGCCTAGTACAGCAGAGAAAACATGAACAATACATAAAAGATGGAACAACAGACATAAAGCAGGTATAAAGATAAGACATTGTAATATTACACATCACACTGATCCACACAGAATAATAAAGGATTTATATTAAAAGATGGAACAACAGACATAAAACAGGTATAAAGATAAAACATTGTAATATTACACATCATACTGATCCACACAGAATAATAAAGGATTTATAATGCTGTTATGTGTGTAATATATGAATGGAGAAAATTTATTGCTGGACCAGGAATCGAACCCGGTACTCCTGCATTACAAGTCAGGTGCTCTAACCACTGAGCTATCCAGGCCAATATCTACATTCAATATAGCCATAACTACTACTTTTTCCTCCCTCCTTAAATTGTCTTCGCCCTCAAAGACGCATAACCCAGATTCTTTTTTACCCTTTCACCTTAACTCTAGGAGTGGTCAATGGCACCAAATGTAATATAGGAAAGGAGAAAATTTTCGATATGGCTAGACCAGAAATCATACCTAGGACCCCTACATTACTTGTCAGGTTTTCTAACCACTGAGTAATCCAGGCCGATATCCACGGTCCATATAGCCCTAACTACTACACGTTTATAAATAATTGTATTAAATGCAAGGAGTATTCCTATATTCTGTTGTGAAAGAAATTACATTGTATTTTTAATGAATGGTAGGTCATAACATCCCACAGAGGCTTGGGGTGTGGACACAAGTATGACCCAAGAGTGAAGAAAAAATTCCAGTTCCAAAAGACCCGGGTAAACCTAGATGAATCATGCAATGAAAGTACACCCAGTCACAGTGCAGTACCAACAGCTACCGATATTTCCTGTCTTCCAGGAGTCGGTCATTTATCTAAACCATCTCCAACAGCATCGGGGATTCTGAAAAAGGACTTGCAAATAAAGGATATGAAAGATGTAGAAGATGTTAATTCAGGTAGTGCTGACTGTCAATTCAGTAGCAACAAAAACTTCAAGGAGCATGTCTTGGGCCAGAAAGGGCCATTTCGACATAACAAGCAACTGAAAAATATTTTCTCTGGACCAAAATCAAGCAGTTTTACTCCTATTCCATACAAAAGAAAAGCAACTGATAATCCTGGACATGAAACAGGAGCAGTGAATAGTGTTAAACAGTCCAGAGGAAATGATCAAAGTGCAGCAGCATGTACATCGCATGCAGAACTAAATATTGCAGATTCGTGTCATTCCAAACAAACTAGTGATAAGAAAAGGTTTGGATCTCTGTTGAAAACCAAAAACGATAAGACACACAGAAGTGAAGATGATGAAAAGCGACTTGGAGAAAAGCAGAAGTTAGCAGACCAATACCTGTTCTATAGGGGGTACGTACTGTGGAATCATTAGAATTCGTGTTGGCTCAATTTTCGTGGAATTCGTGGGTACCCCTCACCCACGAATTTACATCCTCAACGAATAAAGAATCATAATTACATTTTAGCGCTATCTTTCTTACAAATATATAAATCCACGAAATTATGTCCCCACGAACCGGTAAAAATTCAGTAATCCACGAAAATTGGCCCCCACGAATTTAAATGATTCTACAGTATTGTGTGTACATTGTATGTGTATAAAATTCATAGCACAAGTCAGTCACTATTGAAATGAATACAATTCCTAATCTTATGAATACATAGCATAGCAATTATGTACATGTTTATAAATGTAACAATATATTTTGTTATTGTTAACACCACTATCTTATTTTGAAGATGCATAATCATGTTTAATGTATTTGCTGAAGATTTTTTTCTGGGATTTTTAGTGGGGGATGGAAGAAGAATTGGAAAGGGGAGTGGATAAAGGATGAAGATGTGGAATTTGATTCTGATGAAGAACCTCCTGATCTTCCATAGACTGACTTTCAAAGTACTAACAGACTCACAAAGTGAACTCAAGGCTGAGAATATTTCAATTCAAGATTTTGGAGCTGTTTTCTTTTTTAATGAGTGTTTTACATCACCAGACACTGTAAATCAGCTAATATGTTGACGGTGCTACCGTTTGAGCAAACACAGCTTCATGTATGTACAAATTTTGTAATGTTCATGCTTTGATCAGGTTCAATTTAAACAATAATATTTGCCAAATACTCATGACATGAATTTTCTCCCAGGGTTTTATATTAAAAATCGTTAAAACGTGTATACATGAATGTGATTGGAATATTTGTATGCTACATATACATTTTATTTCTGCTGCCTTCACTGTGACTTGCTTAACCTTTGATGCACGACTTGTTCTGAACTGTATGCTCTCAGCAGTTGACTGAATAAAATTGCAACATCATTGATTTAAGCCCCTCTCCACTGTTGTTGTGAGGATACATTAATTAAGATTAATTCACAAAACTAGAATTATTAATGATTTTTCAGTATAGCAAGTGGCATGGTTGGTTATCATGAAGGAGGGGGGGAGGCATATGAATAAATAAATTCAAAAAACCAATGAGTTTTAAAAAATGTTTTCATCCCGACCGAATTCCATCAATTTTTTGGTAATTTTTTTTAAAATAGCATTAATTCAGTACCTGTGCTCCCTCACACATAGAATAATAAATTCCTATTGAGAATTTAGTATTTTAATCAGATTTGTGGTTTGCAGTCGATTATACACAATTTGTATTAGATGCCATATTATGTATGCCTAATGTTTACGTATATTCAATATTGTCGCGGTAGCATGACTTTACAAATGGAAATAACAAGTTCGTATTTAGATCCGCCACTGTCAGTCTTATTATGACGTACGTCAAAACGTAGACATGACGTCACACATCATCTTAGCCTGCCTTTCATAAACATTGCACTTCGTTAAACATTTCGCCTAATGATGCACTGAACTTTGGAGCTAGGAGGCATCAAGATTAGGATGATAATCCACGTAAGTTCAAAATCATATTCCAAGGTGTGACTTTGCGAGATCTCATCCATTTTTGACAAGGGACTTCTGGGATTGGTGTCAAAAAATTTTCCTTGTTAGAGGTTTAGATTTAGCTCATATTTTTTCCTGCGCTCTAGTCATTAGAGCTTGCAGTACGAGCCAGTGCTTCGTGCTAGCTCGCTATTACTGGGCTGATAATAGACTGATCCACAGCTATGAGCTGATAATAGACTGATCCACAGCTACTAATGGGCTGATAATAGACTGATCCACAGCTATTAATGGGCTGATAATAGACTGATCCACAGCTACTAATGGACTGATAATAGACTGATCCACAGCTACTAATGGGCTGATAATAGACTGATCCACAGCTATTAATGGCCTGATAATAGACTGATCCACAGCTACTAATGGACTGATAATAGACTGATCCACAGCTACTAATGAGCTGATAATAGACTGATCCACAGCTACTAATGGGCTGATAATAGACTGATCCACAGCTGTTAATGGGCTGATAATAGACTGATCCACAGCTACTAATGGACTGATAATAGACTGATCCACAGCTACTAATGGACTGATAATAGACTGATCCACAGCTACTAATGAGCTGATAATAGACTGATCCACAGCTACTAATGGGCTGATAATAGACTGATCCACAGCTGTTAATGGGCTGATAATAGACTGATCCACAGCTACTAATGGACTGATAATAGACTGATCCACAGCTACTAATGGACTGATAATAGACTGATCCACAGCTACTAATAGACTGATCCATAGCTAATATGCTGATAATAGACTGATTCACAGCAATCAATTTCTGTGAGAGAGTAGTCATATTTTACGAATTTTGCAATTCTTTGATGTGCAAGAGCAGGTCACTCTGATTTTACAAAGAACAA